>NW_028270190.1:21557853-21748686 GCF_037043375.1 Chiloscyllium plagiosum
GAGAGGGAGAGTGAGGGAGTTAGACCCAGAGAAGGGGAAGGGAGAGTAAGAGAGTCAGACAGAGGAAGAGAGAAGAAGGAAGAGACAGAGTGAGGTTTAGGAAGAGGGTAAATGGGAAAGTCAGACATTGGCAGAGGGGGAGGGAGAGAGAGTCAGTTAGCGAAAGAGGAAGAGAGAGCGTCACACACAAGGAGAGGGTGAGGAAGAGTCAGGCAGAGCGAGAGGAAGAGAGAGACAGATGGAGAGGGAGAGAGAGCGTCACAGACAGAGAGTGGAGAGAAAGAGAGTCGGACAGAGGGAGCAGGGAGAGACAGTTTAAGATACGTGAGAGAAAGCGAAGGAGAGACAGTGTCAGATAGATTCCGATCGATGCAGTTAGAGAGTTACAGAGAGAAGGAGAGGGAAGTCGGAAATCCGAGAGAAAGAGAAACAGAGAGACGGAGAAAGAGACTTCGGAGAGAGGGATTAGGAGAGATAGAGTGAGATAGCGATGGAGATTGCTAGAGAGAGAGAGAGAGATCCAGAAATTGTGAGATGAAGTGAGGGAGTGTCAGGCAGTGGGATGGGTGAGATACAGAATCGGACAGTGAGAGAAATATAGACAGTGTCAGAAACAGGGTGGGGGAGAGCGGGAGAGAAATTCTGACAGAGGGAGAGGAGAGAAAGTCAGAGAGAGATAAAGTGAAAGACAGAGTTTCAAACAGAGGGAGAGTCAGAGAGAGTTGGACAGAGGAAGAGGACAAAGCGAGTCGGACATATGGAGTGTGAGGGCGGGGAGATATTCGGGCAGAGGGAAAACGAGAGACAGAGTCATACCTAAGGAGAGGGAGAGAATCTACCAGAAGGAAAGGAAGGGAGAGAGTCAGAGAGAGGGCGAGGGTGGGGAGAAAGAGAGACAGATTGCAGGCAAACAGAGGCAGAGGAAAGTGAGAGTCAGACAGTGGTAGAGGGAGAGAGACAGAGGGAGAGAGAGCGAGGGTGTCAGGGAGAGGGAGATGGAGAGAGAGAGAGTCAGACAGAGGGTGGGTGAGAGAGTGATAAACAGACATAAGGAGAGGAAAGTGAGAGTCATACAGTGGAAGAAGGAAAGGGATCTGGAGAGAGTGAGGCATAGGGCGAGAGAGAGTGTGTCAGACACAGGGAGAGGGGAGTGACAGATAGAGTCAGATAATGGGAGATAGAGAGAGACACATGCACACAAACTGCAAAGGGGAAGAGTGTGAGAGCGAGCTGGAGAGGGAGACAGCTAAAAACAGAGGAAGAGGAGAGACGTCAGGCAGACAGAGAGGGAGTGAGCATCAGACTGAGGGAGAGGGATGGAGAGAGAGTCAGAGAGAGGGAGGATAGCCAGAGAAAGAGAGAATTGGAAAGAGTGGGAGGAAGACAGAGTCATAGAGATGTACAGCATGGAAACAGACCCTTCAGTCTAACCCGAGCAGATATCCCAACAGTCTAGTCCCACTTGCCAGCATCTGGCCCGTATCCCTCCAAACCCTTCCTGTTCATATATCCATCGATCAGAGTGGAAGGAGCAGTAAGGGGGAGAGAGAGGGGGAGAGATAGGGAAAGGGAGAGACAGACAGAATCAGAGAGTGAAACAGAGATTCAGACAGAGGCAGAGATAGACAGAAAGAGTCAGACAGAGGCAGAGAGTCAGAAAGAGTCAGACAGAGGCAGACGAAGACACCGCAAGAGCATCAGACGGAGGATAAATGGGAAGAGAAAGTCGGAGAGAAGGATCGGGAGAGAGAGAAAGCGTATGACCAAAGGTTAAGGAGAGGGAGAGTGTGTCAGAAGGAAACAGAGGAAGTGTGATAGACTCATGCAGAGGGATATTGAGGGAGTAAGAATCAGAGAGAGGGAAGGGTGGGAGGGTGTGTCAGGCAGAGTGAGAGGGACAATGACCAACTAAGACAGGGATGGAGAGAGAGTCGGGGAGAGGGAGAGGAGACATAGAGTGAGTGAGACAGAGGGTGAGAGAGGTAAGAGAGTGAGAATCAGACAAACATAAGGAGAAGAAAGTGAGAGCCAGACAGCGAGAGACAGGGAGGAATGAGAGAGTTTCAGACCCCTGAAGAGGCGGGGGAGAGAGGGAGCGAGTGAGAGAGCGAAAGAGAGAGAGAGATACTCAAACAGAGGGAGGGACAGAGAGAGAGAGAGAGGGAGAGGGCAGTGGGAGTCAGACAGAACGGGAGGGTGTGTGTGTGTGAAGTAGAGACAGACAGTTTCAAACAGCAGGAGAGGGAGGGAGAGCGAGAGGGAGAGAGGGGGAGAAAGAGAGAGAAACAGAGTGACAGAGAGACAGAGCCAGACATTCGGAGAAGGAGAGTGAGAGATTGTGTCAAACAGAGGGAGAGGGAGAGAGATATAGTCAGGCAGAGGAAGAGGGAGAGTGCTAACCAAATGGAGAGGAGAGGGAGACATCGAGAGGGAGATGGAAACAGAGACAGAGACATACAGAGGGAGAGCGAGAAACAGTGAGTGTCAACAAGAGGGATACGTGGGGAGAGAGAGTGAGATGGAAGAAGAGATAATCCGACAGATGGAGCCAGAGACAGAGACAGAGAGTCCGCCATAGGGAGAGACAGAGATAAGTAGGATCAGTCAGAGGGAGAGGAGGGGGGAGAGAGTGAGACCGAGGGTCAGGGAGAATCAGACAGATGGAAAGGGAGAGAGGCAGTCAGAAAGAGGGACAGTGTAAGAGAATGGGAGAGTCAGACAGAGGGAAAGAATTGGAAACTGGGAGGACCATCCATTTACTATATTGGATGGGAGACCGGCCGTTGCAGCGCAATACAACAGTGCAGTCCTCCATGCACTTCCATTGGCTGGAGGACCAGCTATCCCTCTGATCATCCAAACACATCCTGGACAGCTCCAACAGCAATGATGCTGATGCACTCGAACATGCGCTGATCACCCAGAAAGCCGAGTACCGCAGACAGTTTCCTCCTCCCCAGGAACTCTGGATATGTGAGCATCATAAGACAGATTTAGGAACCTGATCATGAGAATTAATCAGATGAAGGTTTAATTCGAAGAAATATGACTCTACACTTACAGAGCTGCAGGTGTATATTCAGTAACGGAGCAAAACGTTGTCTGTAATAGAAAAACACACGTCGGAGAAACTGAGGAGGTGAAGCTGCAGGTTTCCAATTCACCTACTGTCTGTCAGGAATGACAATATTTCTGTTTATTATCATGGTAGATTCTGCTCTTGTTTATGTTTTGATCGGAAATGGACAAAGCTGTTTGCATATTTGACACGGGGTCCCACTGGTTATTATTGTGCCCTCGCAGTGCCAGGGCTCTGGATTCCATTCCATCCTATGGCAACTGTCCTTGAGGAGTTTGCACATTCTCCCCGCGCCTCCGTGGGTTTACTCACACAATCCAGAGATGGGCAGATTAGAAGAATTAGCCATGCTAAATTGCCCATTGTGTTCAGGGATGACTAGGTTTGGGGCGTTTGTTCGATGTAAAAATAGGTAAACAGGGTATGAGAATGGGGTTTGGTGGCTTACTTTTCGGTGCGTCACTGTCGAGTTGTTGGGCCAACGAGCCTGGAAAGACAGAATTCACCACTTGGTAAAATCCGTTTTGTATTGAAAGATGTGGCCTTGGAAAAACACAGCGGGTCAGTCAGCATGCGAAGAGAGTTTACGTCTCGGGCATAAGCCCTTCGTCAGGAATGTCAAATGCTGTGCCTTTCTATCGTCATACTTTTCAATTCTAACTTTCCAGTATCTGCAGTCCTCTCGTTTTCCTGGGATACAGTCTATCTCCACAAGTGGAGTACGAACCCGCCCTGATTTTTAAACATTTTGAGTGATATTTTCTAATTGCATCTCACCCTCTCTTTCCCTTCCACTTTGTCACTTTACAAATTCAACTTCTCAACATTGTAATCTGAAAAACAAACAAGGCCACGATAATACAATTAATCGGAAGCGTTTTTGTCGTGTTGCAGAACAGAGGGATACTGGATCACAGTGAAAAATTGCTGAAGTTTGCCCCACAGGTAGTAAGAAGAGGGGTGCAGTACGTTCGCCTCATGGTTCAGTCCTTTGAGTGTCGGAGTTGGGAAGTTACGTTGGGATTTCCTGGACGTTGGTGAGGTTCTACAGGTACCATGCCTCTAGTCTGGATGAAAGGCTTTTGCCCGAAACGTCGATTTTCCTGCTCCTCGGATGCTGCCTGACCTGTTCTGCTTTTCCATCACCATTCTAATTTGTTCTTTGGTGTGACGTATTCTGAAAGAAAAAGTATTCAGTTGCCATAGTCCTGTTTTAGGAAGGAAATTATAGCAATGAGAGAGTTCAGAAGGCATCTATTCACTGGAGTATAGGATTTTGAGAGGCGATCTTCAATAATTTTACAAAATTAATTGGGCACAACAAAGTTTTTATGGTACAGTCCTTTCCCGAGAATGAGGGATTTGAAGATTAGGTTCACACAATTTAAAGATGAGAAGAGACAGACTTTAAAAAGGCACGAGGGGCACTTTTCACACAGATCACTTCACGTGTGGAATGAATTTCCCGAGGAAGTGGAAGTTGCGGGTGCAATTACTACCTTTAAAGACATTGGAATAATTGCCTGAAAGGGAAAGATTTTGAGAGACATGGTCCCGTAGGAGACAAATGGGAGTAGTTTAGGTTGGGGCTTTGTTTTGCACAGACTGGTTGGACAGTATGATCCAGTTCTCTGCTGTGTGACTACGATTCTATAAATTGAGAAAGTGACTGAATGATGTCTGGTCTCCATCTTCCTTCCACCTTATATGCAGCATCCATTGATGTTTGGTGAGGAACTCATATTGTCGGCAGACACCGTGCTCCAATTGGGCAACTGGCTAGATTGCAATAACGCTTACGTTCTATGCCAACGGTGATGGAGTTCGAAATTTAATCACACTTTCAGTGAAATTTAATCACACATGGAGCATGGATTGAATTAGTGATAATGTTTAGGTAGGATGCCGGGATTATAGAATGGCAACAGCATTGTTAATAGTTCAAATCTGCAAGATTGATTGTGAAGAAGAGAGACACGTAGCAAGGAAAAAACAAGTCAGACACACTGATCCACACACATACACACTCTCACACACACACACATACACGCACACACACACACACAAACACACACACACACACACACACACATACACACACACACACACACACACAAACACACACACACAACACACACACACAAACACACAAACACACATACACATACACACACACACACACACAAACACACACACACACACACACACACACACACAAACACACACACACACACACACACACACACACATACACACACACACACACACACACACACACACACATCACCATACCAACAGCGGAATGAGGAGTAAATTTGCTTGTTATAATGGGATGGCAGCATTCGGCAAGAATCGCAGAGAGGCCATTGAGCGGGAGTTGGGCTGTGACTGACGAATCTCTGAGCATTTCAGAACGTAAACAGCTTCTGTTCCACCTTTTCGTCCTGAATGTTTCACGAACGTTGGGCTGCTGAGTGTTTCTGAAGTGTCTGTCACTATCATGCCAATATAGATGAATTGAAACGCCCAGTGGATTTAAATTATATTGCTCCTTCTATCGCGTCCCCTTTTGCCCGCTTCTCTCTTTCAGGAGGCAGGTTCTGGCCGCACAGGCGGATTCGCGACTGTGGCCAACCTCTGCGCTGCTTTGCATGTAAAAAACGCAGTTTGGTTTAGGGTGAAATTAGCATATACTTCACCCAGAAGGCAGGATCTAATCTTTCTCCATCAGCAGGGAACCACACCGCCACCGTACGACTTGGGTAGTTTCTTGGGAGCAGTGTAGATTGCGGAAACCTGACTGAGATGTATAAAATTATTAGGGACACCGACAAGGAAGACAGTAATTAATCTTTCAGCTTGGTGCTGGAATCAATATGGGGCACAGGGGTATAGATCGATTGAAACGTGTAGGACGTTCTGAAGTGATGTAAATGCTGATTTTCTTTCACTTACGTAATTGGAATCTGAAATTCATTGTCTGGACGTGGATAGTAGAGGCAGAAAGCCTCATGGCACTTTATAATAAGTTTCATGCATATTTGTGATACCATGACAGACACAGCCGTGGACGAATTGGTGGAAATAGCAGAAACTAGGTGAATGGTTTAGGTCGCCGATTCAGGGCATTGAGAGGGGGAAGGGCAGTTTACAAAGCGAACGAGGGTTGGAAAGAGTAAGAGATTCACTCCTAAAATGTTTCGTATTGCGAAACCGGGGGAATGCCAATTCGGAAACGAAGAGACAAAAGAAGTGCTTGGATGTGGAGTGAATGGGACATCAGTAATCCTGAATACAGAGAAAGGGCAGTCAGGAAGACACACAGAAACAGAGGAGCAGATGGAAAGCATTTTACCGGAGATGAGGAGATTTTGTTTTCACTCAGAGAGTTGGAAGCCTGTGGAATGTTTTGCAACAGGAAACGGCTGAACTTAACGTGATATTTGCATGTTTTCTACAAGGATCGAGTAATAGTTCCGACATCTGAAGGGATGAGAGTGTGTGGAAAGAAAACCGCAAGAGAGTACGGTATAGTGGAGCAGTCACACACATATCAGGGATTTCCACGTTTCTGAAGTAACCGAGGCAATGCGGAGGAACAAGGGACAACAGCAGTGTGTGGGAATCACTGCGAATGGAGTAGGGAAAGGTTCAGAGAATGGGTACAGTAGAGAGAGCTGCCGCTCTGCACTGTATCTGACCAGAGAGCAGTCACGCCCATCAAGGTCAATCAGCTATCACAAATCAGTTTTAAGAGTGTAATGGATAGCAGATCGCGCATTGCACACCACAATCCCCATTCTGCCAGGCGCTGGATCCGAACAAACATGTCTTGCACTGTGCGCTCCTGGCCATGGTGCAAGGTTCAGAAAGCTGCCAGCTCCGTGTATGTAGCTCAGTGAGCTAGGCGGGTTTGTGTTTCTTTCTTGTGGCTTTTACAGTGGAGTCATGTTGGTATGTGTTTAACATAAACCTGTCTCCCAACCCCTGGAATGAGTCTTGCTATTCGCTCTAAGTGTGAGGTAATCTTGCTTCCTCTGATCCTTCCTGATTTTCCTCAACCCAGTTACCAGGCTGCAGGGTCCAGGGTCAGTGATGGGGGTGAGGTCTGCTTGAAAGTGTGTTTATCTGTGGAGCAGTTTAAGCGTGAGTTTAGATGGTGAAGAAACTGTTTTGATTGGGACGATGGCTCTGCGAATGGAAAATGTGCTCATGAGAAGCGTTTGGGAATCTTTCAGCTTGACCTCCAGTGATGACGCTGGGTCATTGATTCTGATGTTCTGGGCGACGTTGATAATAGCGATTCTTGTTCCTGCAGATTAGGAATTCAAACGTCCTTTCAACTTCAGAAAAATGAGCAAGATTTGTTTGTAAATGCAACAAAAGCCATCATTGCACTCGAACAGACAATGCCGTAATCAGGCACGTTATTCATTGCACTAGTGGCCGTTTGCAAGGGAAACCTTGCATGCTACAGAGGTGTGATGATAACACAGACATGATCAATAGCAGTCATGTTCACATGTCGAACAATCAGTATAGACAATCACTGTTAACTGCTTCATTCCAATGACCCTCCTCTTTGCGAATTGGCGAGTTTTGTAAAGCAAACACATTTGTCCTCATGATGTATCCATTCACTCTTTGTCTGCTCAGCTATTCAATGGGATCACCGCTGATCTGAGATATATAAACACCACTTACATATTTTTCCTCCATTACTCGACATAAATTCAAGCCAAATCACAACATCATACATTCCCGAAAGATTTCTGAGGTTTAAAATACTTTAATGTGTGTTTTCAGGAAATTGAATGACATGAAACGAGCTGAAAATCCCATCCTGCATTTTAACCCAGCGCAGAGTCAGGCAGATGAGGAACGTCACAGAGCGAAAACATTCCCTCTGTTTCTCTCTGCGCAAATGCTCGTCCACGAGTGGAATCTTCGCAGGATTTTTCGCATAATTGAGACATTTTCCTAGGACAGATACTCTCTTAATCTACAAGCATGTGTCATGCTAAAAAAAATTCACTTCTGATTAAAATAGCTGAGTATCTTTTCCTCGAAGCCTGTGACCCAATGCTCCCGACTCCTTGTCAATAGAAGCTTCTCCAAGTGTGGTTGGAGCTCCTAGCCTGATGTTCCAATGCTCCCTGCTCCATGTCAATGGAAGCTGCTCCTGTTGAGCTTGGAGCTCCCAGATTGGTGTCCCAATGATGCCGGCTGAATGTTAGTAGAAGCTGCTCCAGATGATTTAGGAGCTCAAAGCCTGTTCACCCAATGCTCCCTGCTCAATATAACGAGGAGCTGCTCCAGGTGAGGTTGAAGCTCTTAGGCTCGTTCTTTCACACACCTGCAAACTGTCAGAGAAGGATTTCCCATTCCCCGATTGCATCAGTCGAGATACACATCTGTGCAATCATCATCTCCATCGCCATTGCTTGTAGTATTCTCGGTCTGCCCTTCGCAGTTTCTCTGACTCCGGGTCTGGCAATTGGAATATATGATCATCCGTAGCAGTGCGTATTCCGTTGAGTGAGGAAATTGGTGAAGTAATCGATGTTAAATTACATTATTTATGGGAAATAGGTTTCCTCAATAATGTGCCCTGCACCCTCCTCTTTAGATGTTTTGTTGAAATCTAACAATCGCAGTCTTCAAAAAATTCAATGTGGCTGAATCGTTAAATTCAATGTCGCCAGAGGCTGTGAAGATTCTGAGTTCACACATCACTGTCACTGGTTAGCAAGTATTCCTATTGTGCATGTGGTGTTGTTCCTGATGTATCCGCTGACACTCTCCACATTTTTCTTTACATTTTGGTTTCCCATGTAGTATCGGGTATGTTGCTTTGCGTTGTGGCTGCCGCAAAATCAGTTCAAATCTGGACGTTGGAATGTTCTCCTTTTACTCCAAGTAATTTCTGCTGAGAAAACGCTGGAAGGAATATTGTTTAATATGAAAACGTTTTTCGAGGTGAGGGTTTTGCTCTTTGAAAGGCCCACCCTCTCAAATCTCTGTGTTGCAAACTGACACATTCTCAGAGATATCCCTTCCTTAACAATAATTAATCTCCTTTACGTCACTCCTCCTATTTCACTGATGTGATGCACAATCTAACGCTCACATTGACACTGTTCAGTGTGTACTGCGGCGGTCACTGTTCCTGGGTGAACATGCCACAGTCTCCCTTTCAAACAAGTCCAAAAATCTCCATGCCGCAGTTCTGAGATCAATCCACAAGGACCAGCTTTTACTGACATGTATCAGAGATTATTAGAGCATCAGGCTCAGGAAAATGACACAACACAGTATTGAGCAGCAGATACTCTTTTGGAAAAAAGAACAACATCTTTAGTTTTCTGCATTCTTAATTTCAGTTGTTCATTCGCCGATGGCTTGCATACTTTGTGGAATTTGCAACTTCACGTTATAGCATGTAGATGCCAGCAATGAGAATGGTGCAGAAGAGATTGACACGGGTCCTGTCAAGTTGAAGTGTTGCAGTTATGAAGAGAGAATGGACAGACCGGGCTGTTTTTCTTGGAGCTGGGGAGATTGTCAGGAGTGACAGAGTCATAGAGTCAGAGAGATGTACAGCATGGAAACAGACCTTTCGATCCAACCTGTCCACGCCGAGCAGATATCCCATCACAATCTATTCCCACCTGCCAACACCGGGCCCTTATTCCTCCAAACCCTTTCTATTCATATACCCATCTATAATGCCTCTTAAATGATGCAATTGTACCAGCCTCCACAAAATCTTCTGGCAGCTCACGTACCATCCTCGGCGTGAAAAAGTTGCCCCTTATGTCTATTTTAGATTTTTCCCTCTCACCCTAAACCTATGCACTCTAGTTATGGACACTACGGTCACATGAAAAAGACTTTGTCTATTTATCCTATCCATGCCCCTCGTAATTTTATAAACCACTATAAGGTCACCTCTCAGCCTCTCACGCTCCAGGGTAACAGCCACAGCCTGTTCAGCCTCTCCCTGTAGCTCAGATCCTCCAAACCTGGCAACATCCATGCAAAACTTTATGTGAACCCTTTCAAGTTTCACAACATCTTTCCAATCGGAAGGAGACCAGAATTGCACGCAATATTCCAACAGTGGCCGAACCAATTTCCTGCACAGTCGCAACATGACCTCCCAACTCCTGTGCTCAACACTCTGACAAATAAAGGAAAAATATCAAACTCCTCCTTCGCTATCCTATCTATCTGCGACTCCACTTTCAAAGGAGATATGAAAGTGCACTCCAAGGTCTCTTTGCTCAGCAACACTCCCTAGGACGTTACCATTAATTGTATAAGTCCTGCTAAGATTTGCTTTCACAAAAAGCAGCACCCCACATTTATCTGAATTAAACTACACCTGCCACTTCTCAGCCTATTGGCCCATCTGGTCCAGGTCCTGTTGTAATCTGAGTTAACCCTCTTCGCTGTCCACTACACCTTCGATTTTGGTGCCATCTGCAAACTTACGAACTGTACCTCTTGTGCACGAATCCTAATCATTTATGTAATGACATAAAGTAGAGGGCACAGCACCGATTCTTGTGGCACTCCACTGGTCACAGTTCTCCAGTCTGAAAAATAACCCTCCACCACCACCGTCTGGCTTCTACCTTTGCGCCAGTTCTGTATCAAAATAACTATTTCTTCCTTATTCCATGAGATCA
Source organism: Chiloscyllium plagiosum (assembly GCF_037043375.1). Taxonomy (NCBI): domain Eukaryota; kingdom Metazoa; phylum Chordata; class Chondrichthyes; order Orectolobiformes; family Hemiscylliidae; genus Chiloscyllium; species Chiloscyllium plagiosum. Next base: position 21,568,627 of record NW_028270190.1, read on the forward strand.
AACCTTGATAATTAGTCTCCCATGGTGAACCTTGTCGAACGCCTTACTAAGGTCCATATAGATCACGTCTACTGCTCTGCCCTCATCAATGTTCTTTGGTTCTTCTTCAAAAAACTCAATCAAGTTTGTGAGTATGATTTCCCACGCACAAATCCATGTGGACAATCCCTAACCAGTTCTTGCCTTTCCAAATACATATACATCTTGTCCCACAGGATTCACTCCAACAACTTGCCCAACACTGAGTTCAGGCTCACCGGGCTATAGTTCCCTGGCTTCTCTTTCTCGTCCTTCTTAAATGCTAGCACTACGTTTACCAACCTCCAGCCTTCCTGCACATCACCTGTGACTATCGATGTTACAAATATCTAAGCAAGAGACCCAGCAATGACTTCTCTAGCTTCCCATAGTGTTCCCGGGTACACCTGATCAGGTCCTGGGGATTTATCCACTTTAACCATTGGAAGACATCCAGCACTTCCTCCTCTGCAATCTGGACATTTTGCAATATGTCACCATCTATTTCCCTACAGTCTATGACTTCAATATATTTTTCTACAGTAAATACTGATGCCAAATATTCATTTAGTATCCCAACCCATATTCTGTGGCTCCACAGAAAGGCCGCCTTGCTGATCTTTGAGGAGCCCTATTCTCTCCCTAGTTACCCTTTTGTACTTAATATATATGTAAAAACCCTTTGGGTTCTCCTTAATTCTATTTGCCAAAGCTATCTCATGTCACCTTTGCCTTCATGATTTTCCTCTTACGTACACTCATACTTCCTTTATACCCTTCTAAGGAGTCACTCGATGTATCCTGTCTGTACCTGACATATGCTTCCTTCTTTTTCTTAACCAAACCCTCAATTTCTTTAGTCATCCAGCATTCCCTATAGCTACCAGCCTTCCATTTCACCCTGACAGGAATATACTTTCTCTGGATTCTTGTTATCTAATTTCTTAATGATTCCCATTTTCCAGCCGTCCCCTTACCTTCAAATATCTGCGACCAATCATCTTTCAAGAGTCCTTGCATAATGCCGTCAAAATTGGCCTTTCTCCAGTTTAGAACTTCAACTTTTCGATCTGGTCTATCCTTTTTTCATCACATTTCTCAACGAATAGAGTTATGGTCGCTGGCCCCAAGTGCTCCCCCATTGACACCTCAGTCACCTGCACTACATTGTTTCCCAAAAGTAGGTAATTTTTGAACCTTTTCTAGTAGGCGCATCCACATACTTAATCAGAAAATTGTCTTGTACGCACTTCAGAAATTCCTCTCCATCTAAACCTTTAAGACTATGGCAGTCCCAGTCGATGTTTGGAAAGTTAAAATCCCCTACCATAACTACCCTATTATTATTACAGATAGCTGAGCTCTCCTTAAAAGTTTGTTTCTTAATTTCCCTCTGACTATTGGGGGGGTCTATAATACAATCCCAATAAGGTGATCATCCCTTTCTTATATCTCAGTACCAACCAAATAACTTCCCTGGAAGTATTTCCGGTAATATCCTCCCTCAGCAGAGCTGTAATGCTATCCCTTATGTAAAATGCCACTCCCCCTCCTCTCTTGCCTCCCCTTCAACCCTTCCTGTCGCATTTGTATCCTGGATAAAGACAGTCACTTAAGCGTGCAATTGAAACTGAGTCCCGGGTACTGTCGGGCAGCAGTGCTAACCCTTGAGCCACCTTGGCACCCCCAAAACGATATTGTAATGCTTTGGCTGGGAACCGAACGAGTTCCTCCCGCGTGTCGGGAGAGAATTCTACCACTAAACAACCACATGATTAGGATTTGTACCGTGATGAGGGCTATGGATAGGTTCGACTGAAAGATACCTTTCATCTTGCTCGATTCCCAGGCGGCACTGAGTTAAGATAAGAGACAGAAAGATTTGACTAGATATGCAGTAAAAGCTGATCATCCGGGAGGAGATTGAATCTGAAGCTCACCGTTTGAAAGTGTCGCAAATGGAAAAATCCGCATAAAAATCCGAGGCATTCAGATGTGAATTTGTGGTGCTCAGGTATACAAGGTTACATGATGAAAAATGGGTAAAGGATAATCAAGTCTTCGTTTCTGGCAGCATCACGTACAAGTAGTTTGATGGTTTTTACTCCATTCGTGCATCACTCTTCTCCAATCATCCCTGATGGTCCAGTGGTTTATATTCGAAGCATGGACTGCAGTGATCCTCGCCCGATTCACGATCATGGAAAGAGGGATTTTTGTTTCTGACAACAATAACGGCAAAAAGAGAGGATCAGTGACAGGAGTCCTTTCAATGTCGCGGATCGATTAATGGCACCGTGAACATCAGTGTCAATGTGCCAGCCTCTCAAAGAAGGGAAAGGTTTCTCGACAGCCCCGACACTTTTGACAGTTTACCCTTTATTCTCTTTGGATTCGCTTTCCAAATCGTTTCTGAAGATTCTCAAAGCTGAGACAGGGCTATTAATTCTGTTTCCTTGTCCTTCCTCGAAGTGGTCGTGATTGTGTAACAGGGATTGGGAAATGGAAGGATGCCCGCAAGCAACGTGTGCGACTATTTCAGATTTACCACCTGTAATGACGCTAGGATCTTGACTCTGATGTTCTCAACAGCATTTACAGAAAGGATTCTCATACTTGTCGATCAGGACTTCAAATATCATTTCAGATTCAGAATAGTAAAAACAAAATCCATGTGTAGGAATAACAAACGTGCACGTTGCCCTCGAGTCAGGTAGGATTCGACCCTAAAATCCCCTGATCGAGGGTCAGGCGCGTTGTCCATTGTACCACTCGCTCTTCCCACAGGCCAAGCACTTATGCTGTAGGATCGTGATATTAACACGGACATGAGCAACGGGAGTCATGTTTTCAAGAAGGACAACCAGGAATGATAATCATTGTGACTGCTTCATTCCAAATGTCCCCACTTTGTGAATCGGCGACTTTCCCAATTTAAACGACATCTGTACCGGTGAAGCTTCTATTTACCCTATGTCTGCTCAGGCATTCAAAGATTCCACCACTGTTCTCAAAAAAATTAATATCCACATTCCTGATTTTCCTGGAAAACTTGAGGTAAACTCGAGCCGAATCGCATAGTCTATTCCATTTTAGTTTTTGGTGTTTAGATCCCTTTACTTACCTGTACAAGATTGCAGGAAATTGAATAACACGAAACGTGCCAAAATGACTTCCGACTTTTAACGCATTACAGAGATAGCCATATGGCAAAGGTCACACAGTGAAGACGGCATAGGTTTAGGGTGAGTGTGAAAATAGATACGTCCCCTGGGCCGGATGGGATTTATCCTAGCATCCTCTGGGAAGCCAGGGAAGAGATTGCCGAGCCTTTGGCATTGATATTTAAATCGTCATTGTCTACAGGAATCGTGCCAGAAGACGGGAGGATAGCAAATATGGTTCCTCTGTTCAAGAATGGGAGTAAAGACAATCCTGGTAATTATAGACTAGTGAGCCTCACTTCAGTTGTTGGTAAAGTGTTGGAAATGGTTATTAGAGATAGAATTTATAATCATTGAGAAAAGACTAATTTGATTAGGGATAGTCAGCACAGCTTTGTGAAGGGTAGGTCGTGCCTACCCTTATTTGGGAAGGTGACCAAACAGGTAAATGAGAGTTAACCGGTCGCTTTAGTGTATATGGATTTCAGCAAAGCGTTCGATAAGGTTCCCCACAGTAGGATATTGCACAAAATGCGGAGGAATGGGACTTTGGGAGATATAGCAGGTTGGCTAAGTAATTGGCTTGCTGAAAGCGACAGAGGGTGGTCGTTGATGTGAAATGATCATCCTGAAGTCCAGTTGCTAGTGGTGTACCGTAAGGGTCGGTGTTGGGCCCACTGCTGTTCGACACTTTTATAAAGGACCTGGATGAAGGCGTAGCAGGGTGGGATTGTAATTTTGCAGATGTCACAAAGGTCGGTGGAGTTGTGGATAAGCTGCAGAACTGGGCTGAGAGGTGGCAAATGGAGTTTAATGCGGACAAGTGTGAGGTGATTTACTTTAATCGGAGTAACCGGAATGCAAAGTACTGGGCTAATGGTAAGATTCTTGGTAGTGCTGATTAGCAGAGAGATCTCGGTGTCCAGGTACACAGATTCTTGAAAGTCTACACCCAGGTTGCCTGTGTTGTCAAGAAGGCATACAGTGTTTTAGCTTTTATTAACAGAGGGATCGAGTTCAGGAACCATGAGATTATGCTACAGCTGTACAAAACTCTGGTGCGGTCGCACTTGGAGTATTGTGTATAGTTCTGGTCACCGCACTATAAGAAGGTTGTGGAAGCTTTGGAAAGGGCGCAGAGAAGATTTACTCGGATGTTGCCTGGTATGAGGGAAAGGTCTTATGAGGAAAGGCTGAGGGACTTGAGGCTGTTTTGTTTAGAGAGAAGAAAGTTGAGAGATGACGTACTAGAGACAGAAAATATATTCATAGGGTTAGATAAGTGGACAGAGAGAGCCCTTTTCCAAGAATGGTGACGGCGAGCACGAAAGGGCACAGCTTTAAATTGAGGTGTGATAGATAGAGGACAGATGTCAGAGGTAGTTTCTTTACTCAGAGAGTAGTAAGGGTAGGGAATGCTTTGCCTGCAACGGTAGTAGATTCGCCAACTTTAAGTACATTTAAGCCGTCATTGGACAAGCATATGGACGTAAATGGAGGAGTGTAGGCTAGATGGGCTTCAGATTGGTATGACAGTTCGGCGCAACATCGAGGACCGAAGGGCCTGGACTGCGCTGTAATGTTCAATGTTCTAACCACCGTCTATCCAAGTGAGAAGCTGCGCCAGGTGAGGTTGTTTAGATTAGATTACATACAGTGTGGAAACGGGCCCTTCGGCCCAGGGCGTCCACACCGACCCGCAACCCTCCCATAAACCACACTTACCCCTTACCTAACACTACGGGCAGAGTAGCAGGCCAATTCACCTGACCTGCACATCTTTGGCCTGTGGGCGAAAACGGGAGCACCCGGAGGAAACACACGCAGATAAGGGGAGAATGTGCAAACTCCACACAGTCAGTCGCCTGAGGCGAGAATTGAACGCGGGTCTCTGGAGCTGTGAGGCAGCACTGCGAACCACTGTGCCACCGTTGTCGCTCGTAGCTTTCGAATTTCTCGTACCTGTGTACCATCAGAGAAGGATCTTCCACTCATTGAAAGCATCACTGGAGCCACATCCGTCTCCTCATCGCCATCGCCATTACATGTCGTATCTTCTGGGCTGCACCACTCAGTTTCTTTGATTCAGTGTCTGGCAACGGGGATCATAGGATCGTTTGCAGTATTGGGTGCTTCCTTGATTGAGGAAATTTCTCAAGTAAACGATTTTAAGCGACATTGTTATTGAGAAATCGATTTCGCCAATACTGTGAACTATCTCCCGATCCTTTGAATTTTTTTAGAAATCTATCAACCACAGTCTTCAACAAACTCAGGGTGTGCTGAATCTTTAAATTCAGTGTCGTCATAGGCTGTGCAGATTGCGAGTTCACACATGACAGTCACTGTTTGACACGTATCCCTTTTGTGCATGGATTGCACATGATCTGCCACTATCCGTATTTGGTTTTGCTTCGTGATTATCCTTGAGGCACCGGGAGCCACGTTTGTGTTGTGGTTGCCGCAAAATTAGTTCGAATTATGCATTTTTGATCCTGTTTCAATCAACGTAATATGTGCTGACCAAACGCTGGAAGGAATCAATCTTATTTTGTTTTTACATGAAAATATTCTTCAAGGTCATGATCTCGTTCCTTCAAACACACGCGGCTGCAATGCCCTGCACTTCATATTTCAGGTATCAACCCCCGCCCCCTTCTCGAAGGTTTCTCTCCCTCCCACAAAATCCATCCCTTCTCCCGTTACACTGAGGCACTGCACAGTCTGACACTCAATTAAAACTCTTCATTCTGTGCTGCTGTAGTCACTGTTGTTCGGTGAACATGCCAAAATTCCAACAACAGGACCTGCGAACCAGTCAATCCATTTGTGTGCTGCAGTTGTGAGATCAGTCATCATGTAGCTGCTTTTACTGACATGGCCCAAGGATTATTGGAGCAGCAGGCTCAGGACAATAACATAGTGCAGGATTGAAAAAAGATATTTTCTTCGAAAAAGCCAGTTTCTGAGGATGTTTGCGTCATTTATTTGATTTGTTCATACCACTTTGCCTGGATTATTGTGTCCAGTTCTGTAATTCACACTGTTGCAGGGACGTGATAGCACTGGAACATGTGCAGAATAGATTTAGAAGGATATTATTTGGTTAAATAGTTTCAGTTCCGAAGAGAGGTTGGAAATACTGAGGTCGTTAGCCTTTGAGTAAGGAGAATATAAGGAGACATGATTGAGATGTACAAAGTAAGGAGGGAAAAGGCAGGGTCGACTGAAAGAAATCTTTGCTCTTGATCAATAACCAGGAGGCGTAGATTTAATGTAAGAGGAAGAAATGTTTAGTTAATATACATTAAATACATTATTAGTCAGCGCGTGGTTAAATCTGGATAGGTTGTCTGGAAGGTTTCATGAGTCAGAAACGCACATTATCTGCAGAAGTATTCTGCTGTGAATTTGTGATGCTGAGACATACAAGGCGAAATAATAGAAAACAGGATGAGGACAGGAAGCGATTGGTTCTGACAAGAGCACGTACAAGAAACTTAATGGTGTCACCCCATCGGCAATGCCAGCCACTCTTGGTCCAGAGTTCAGGATTAACTGCTTTTTAAGCCATAGACCTGGTTCAATTCCAGTTTTATAAAATCCGGGGACTTGCTGTTCTGCGACAACAGCAAAAACAGAGTATCTCTGACGGAAGTCCTTCCAATGTCTCACATGAATTTATGACCCCATGGACATAAGGATAAATGTCCCAGCGTCTTAAAGAAGGGGATGGCGCCTCGCTTGCTCTCTTCAATCGGAGAGTTCACCCTTAATTCTCCTCTGATTCCGCTTCCCAAGGGGTTTCTGAAGATTCTCAAAGCTGAGACTGGGTTATACGTTTTCTATCCTTGTAGTCCTAGGATATGCAGTTATTGAATCAGTGGGTTTGGGAAATGGAAACTTGTAAATGAGCAGCGTCTGGTATTATTTCAGCGTCACTTTCTATGATGACACTGGGGCATTGAATCTGATGTTCTCAGTGACATTTACTGAAGGGTTGTCTTTGTTCGACTTGACTCTGTGTGATGCAAGTCTGGGATGTTAACACGGACATGAGCAACGGTCGTCATCATTTCAAGAAGAGCAACCAGTAGGGATAATCACCGCGACTGCTTCATTCCAGTGTCCCTCACAACGTGAAGCGACGAGTTTCACAAAAAATAACATCTGCCTGATGAAGATTTCGTTCATCCTATGTCTGCTCAGCCATGCAATGGTGTCACCACTGGTCTGAAAAAAAAAATCAAATCCACTTTCATGATTTTCCTCGACAATTTGAGGCAAATTCGAGCCGAATAACATCATGTATCCCCGTTAATTTTCGGAGATTTAAATTACTCTAATACCTGTACGAGATTGCAGGCATTTGAATATGTGTAATGTGCTGAAAATCACTTCCTGCATTTTAACGCAGTGCGGAGACAGCCACATCACATTACCTTTATTGCTCTCTGCACAGATGCTCCTCCACGCGTTTAGACGTTGCTGGAGTTTTCTTTATAACTGAAACATTTCCCTCGGACTGATAAACCCCCAATCCACAAATATGTGTCCTGCTAAAAACCTTTTCCCTTTCGGACCAAAATAATTGAGTTTCCTTTTCCCCCGGCTCCATGTCAATCGAGACTGCTCCAGATGAGGTTGGAGCTCCCAGCATTTTCACGCGACTAGAAGCCAGCAGGTACATTTCTCGCGCTCGGCGATTGCATCACTGCAGCAACAACTGCGCACTCGTCAATATGCTCAGTTTCAGCTGGAACTTCGGGGCTGCGCCACTCAGTTTCTCTGATTCCTGGTCTGCGAACTAGGATTTTTTGATTTTGCGCAGGAGGGGTTACTTAATTTCGTGAAGTAACCGATGTTAAACTACACTGTTTTTGAGAAATACATTTCAATAATATACTGCACTGTGCGCTGACACTTTGAAGTTTTGCAGAAATCTATCAATCTCAGTCTTCAACAATGTCAATGATGGATTATCCCCAACCTTGGCGAACATCGAAAAGATTCAGCCCCTTCTGAGTTCCCACATATCAGTCACAGTTTGCAAGTATTCCTGTTGTGCATATGGTGTTCATCTTGACATCTCCTTTCCCACTGTCCTTATTGCCTTTCACATCACGCTTTTGCATTTGTCACTGGTATCTTGCAGTGGTTATTGCTTTGAGTTGTCACAGCAGCACGATCATCTCGAATCTGAGTTTCGGTAACGGGCATTTATTTCCTGTTTCACTCCATGTAACACGTGCTTTATAAACACGGGAAGGAATCAATCACTTTTTGCATGAAGGTAGTCTGCACGTTGATGATTTTGTTCCTTCAATCACCCGCGCTCTCACACCTCTGCCTTTCATTCATCAGGATTCAAACACATCCATTCCCGAAGATTTCTCTCCCTGCCACAATCATTAACCCTCCTTTACTTACTTCCTCCCATTTCACGGAGGCACTGCACAATCTGACACTCACATTGGAACTGTTTAATCTGTCCTGCTCCTGTCACTGTTGTTCAGTGAACGTACCCTACTACCACCACCGGTACTTTCAAACCAGTCCATCCGTTTGGACGCCAGAATGTGAGATCAGTCTTCATCTTACATATTTAACTGACTGACACAACACATTATTGGAGCACTAGTCTTAGGAAAAGGAGATAGAACAGAATTGACAAAAGAAACTATATTGCAAAAGATTAGTTTCTATGGCTTTTTGGAGCATGCATTTTATTTGATCATTCGGTTGTAGCCCGGGTATTTGTGTGCAGTTCCGTAACTGGCATTTTGGCAGTGATGTGATAGCACTGGAAACACTGCAGAGTAAAGTTGCCAGGATATTATCTTGTCGAAGTGATTCTTTTATAAGGAGAGATTGGACATACTGGGGTAGTTTTTCTTCGAGCAGACGAGATTGTGAGGAGATAAGATTGAGACATACCAAATAATGAGTGAAATCGGTAGGACAGACTGAAGGAAACGTATCTTCTTGACCAATCACCAGGGAGCCAAGATTTAATGTAAGTGATAGGAAGATTTGAGTAGAGATACAGTAATTTTTTATCAGTCAGCTGGTGCATTAATCTGGAATACATTGTTTGGAAGGGTTTGCAAGGCAGATACTCAAATATCCTTCAGAAGTATTCAAATGTCTTTGTGATAGAAAATGGGTTGAGGATGGTCAAGCCGTTGTTTCTGAAAAGGGAATTGACTGAAGGGATCCACGTTGCTGGCGACTTGGAACTCAATATTCATTTTGGCTTATGAATAATAAGTACAATTAGTTTGTAACTGTAATAAAAGTCAATGCTGCTCTCCAGCCAGGTAGGAGACGAACCTATAATCTTCCATGTCGTAGCCAGGCATATTGTCCATTGCACCACTGACCCCGTAATGGAGTTCAGCTGATAGACTGAAGGTGATGTTATCACGTAAATGAGCAAAAACGATTATGATTTCAAGAAGAACAATCAGTAAATCTAATCATCACGACTGCTCATTCAAGCTGAAAATGTGTTGCTGGAAAAGCGCAGCAGTCAGGCAGCATCCAGGGAACAGGAGAATCGACGTTTCGGGCATAAGCCCTTCTTCAGGAATGGGCAAAGTTTGTCCAGCAGGCTAAGACAAAAGGTAGGGAGGAGGGACTTGGGGGAGGGGCGTCGGAAATGTGATAGGTGGAAAGAGGTCAAGGTGAGGGGGATAGGTCAGACTGGGGTGGGGGCGGAGAGGTCGGGAAGAAGATTGCAGGTTAGGAAGGCGGGGCTGAATTCGATGGATTTGACTGAGACAGGGTGGGGGGAAGGGAAATGAGGAAACTGGTGAAATCCGAGTTCATCCCTTGTGGTTGGAGGGTTCCTAGGCGGAAGATGAGGCGTTCTTCCTCCAACCGTTGTTTTGTTCTGGTCTGACGATGGAGGAGTCCAAAGACCTGCATATCCTTGGTGGAGTGGGAGGGAGAATTGAAATGTTGAGCTACAGGGTGGTTGGGTTGGTTGGTCCGGGTGTCCCAGAGGTGTTCTCTGAAACGCTCCGCAAGTAGGCGGCCTGTCTCCCCAATATAGAGGAGGCCACATCGGGTGCAGAGGATGCAATAGATGATGTGTGTGGAGGTGCAGGTGAATCTGTGGCGGATATGGAAGTTTCTTTTGGGGCCTTGGAGGGAGGTGAGGGGGGAGGTGTGGGTGCAATTCTTGCACCTCCTGCGGTTGCAGGGGAAGGTGCCGGGAGTGGAGGTTGGGTTGGTGGGGGGTGTGGATCTGACGAGGGAGTCACGGAGGGAGTGTTCTTTACGGAATGCTGATAGGGGAGGGGAGGGAAATATATCCTTGGTGGTGGGGTCCATTTGGAGGTAGCGGAAATGACGGCGGATGATGCGCTGAACGTGGAGATTGGTGGGGTGGTAGGTGAAGACCAGGGGGGTTCTGTCCTGGTGGCGGTTTGAGGGGCGGGGCTCAAGGGTGGAGGAGCGGGAAGTGGAAGAGATGCGGTGGAGGGCATCGTCGACCACGTTGGGGGGGAAATTGCGGTCCTTGAAGAAGGAGGCCATTTGGGTTGTGCGTTTTTGGAACTGGTCCCCCTGGGAGCAGATGCGGCGGAGTCGAAGGAATTGGGAGAATGGGATGGCGTTTTTACAGGGGGCAGGATTGGAGGAGGTGTAGTCCAGGTAGCTGTGGGAGTCAGTCGGTAGTAGATGTCCGTGTTGATTCGGTCGCCTGAGATAGAAATAGAAAGGTCGAGGAAGGGGAGGAAGGAATCTAAGACTGTCCAGGTGAATTTGAGGTCGGGGTGGAAGGTATTGGTGAAGTGGATGAACTGTTCAACCTCCTCGTGGGAGCACGAGGCGGCGCCGATACAGTCATCGATGTAGCGGAGGAAAAGGTGGGGTGTGGGGCCAGTGTAGTTGCGGAAGATGGATTGTTCCACATATCCTACGAAGAGGAAGGTATAGCTGGGGCCCATGCCCCAACCAACCCAACCACCCTGTTGCACAACATTTCAATTCCCCCTCCCACTCCACCAAGGATATGCAGGTCTTTGGACTCCTCCATCGTCAGACTACAACAAAACGACGGTTGGAGGAAGAACGCCTCATCTTCCGGCTAGGAACCCTCCAACCACAAGGGATGAACTTGGATTTCACCAGTTCCCTCATTTCCCTTCACCCAACCCTGTCTCAGTCAAATCCATCGAATTCAGCACCGCCTTCCTAACCTGCAATCTTCTTCCCGACCTCTCCGCCCCCACCCCAGTCTGACCTATCCCCCTCACCTTGACCTCTTTCCACCTATCACATTTCCGACGCCCCTCCCCCAAGTCCCTCCTCCCTACCTTTTATCTTAGCCTGCTGGACAAACTTTGCCCATTCCTGAAGAAGGGCTTGTGCCCGAAACGTCGATTCTCCTGTTCGCTGGATGCTGCTTGACCTGCTGCGCTTTTCCAGCAACACATTTCCAACTCTGATCTCCAGCATCTGCAGACCTCACTTTCTCCTGCTTCATTGAAGCGTCCATTTTGTGAAGCGTTGAGTTTTGCAAAGTAAACACATCTGACCTGATGAAGCTGACATTCACCCTATGTCTGCTCGGCCATTCTATGGTGTCAACGTTGAATTGAAAAAAAAATCACATCATGTGGACAGCAGGGGAGAAGAGGTAAAGAGAGTCTGGCGGGGAGAGAGAGAGAATGAATGTGACAGGGCAGGAGAGAGAGTGGTGGTGTGGCAGTGGTTGAGAGACAGGGAGCAGAGAGACAGTAATGCAGGGTAGAACAGAGAGAGAGTACGGCAGGGGAGAAGAGGGGGATTGTGAGAGAGATTGACGGTGAGGAAAGAGCGAGAGTGAGAGTGTGGGGGAGAAGAGAGACAGTGAGAGAGTGGGGCAGTTGAGGAGAGCGATCGAAGCAATGTTGCATAAGAGGAGGAGAGAGAATATGTGTGGCAGGAGAAGAGAGAAAGCGTGAGAAAAAGGCAGAGTGGCAGGGCAAGAGATAGACTGGCAGATGAGGAGAGAGACAATGAGAGAATTTGGCAGGACAGGAGACAGAGCGTGTGGGGAAGGGCCGGGGAGATAGATAGGGTGCGTGTCAGGTTTGTGACGGCGAAACAGAGGGTGGCAGGGGAGGAGAGAGAGAGAGGGGGCAATTGTGTGACAGGGAGTAAGAGAGAGGCCGGGGTGACGGGAGAGGTAGAAAATGTGTGAGGCAGGGGAGGAGAGAGGGGAAAGAGAGCGCTTGTGGCCAGGAAGGAGGGACAGAGATGCGGAGGAAAGGGAGGGAGTGTGTAGCGGCGGACGAGGGATTGAGAGCGCGTTGCAGGTGAGGAAAGATTGCGAGAGCGGCAGGGGAGGAGAGATTATGGGGAGAGCGACAGTGGCAGTGGAGCAGCGAGAGAGTGGCAGTTGTGGTGAAACAATGAAAGTTGCGAGGAGAGAGTGTGTATGGCAGGGAATGAGAGTCAGAGGGAGTTTGTGGCAGCGGAGGAGAGAAACAGAGCGTGTGGCAAGGGAGGAGACAGATTGTACGTGGCAGGGAAAGAGAAAGAGCGTCTGGCTGAAAGAAATCAGAGAGTTCGTGAGGCAGGGGAGGAGAGAGGGTGAGAGTGTGTGGCAAAGGAGGAGAGACTGAGATAGAATGTTCAGCAGGGAAGCAGAGAGAGCAATGCAGAAAGACAGTGTATGGCAGGGAAGAAGAGGGAGATAGTGTGAGAGAGTGACGGGGAGGAAATAGTGAGAATGAGAATGTGGGTAAGGGACAGTGAGAGAGCGGGGCAGAATTTATATTACAGAAGATAAGGAGAGAGAATGTATGTGGCAAGAGAAGAGAGAAAGGGCGAGAAAGACAGAGTGGCGGGGTGGACAGGGACTGACAGGTGAGGAGAGAGATAGTTCGAGAATTTGGCTGGGGAGGAGAGAGATTAGATTAGATTAGATTACGTACAGTGTGGAAACAGGCCCTTCGGCCCAACAAGTCCACACCGACCCGCCGAAGCGTAACCCACCCATACCCCTACATTTACCCCTTTACCTAACACTACGGGCAATTTAGCATGGCCAATTCACCTGACTTGCACATCTTTGGAGTGTGGGAGGAAACCGGAGCACCCGGAGGAAACCAACGCAGACACGGGGAGAATGTGCAAACTCCACACAGTCAGTCGCCTCAGGCGGGAATTGAACCCGGGTCTCTGGCGCTGCGAGGCAGCAGTGCTAACCACTGTGTCACCGTGCCGCCCACAAAGTTTGTGGTATTTGTTGAGACAGAGAGGGCTGTGTGGCAGTGCCAGGGAGAGGTATATGGGTGTGTGGCAGGGCAGCGGAGGAGAGAGAGAGGATCGCAAGGGAAGAGAGAGAGTGAAAGTGTATGCCAGGGAATGAGAGAGAGACCGGGGTGAAGGGAGACAGAGAAAGCGTGTGTGGCAGGGGAGTAGAGAGAGAGAGAGAGAGACAGCGATAGATGTGGCGGAGGGGAGACGGACAGAATGCGAGTGCGTGTGGCAGGGAGGACAGAGTGGGAAAGATGGCATTTGTGGCTGGGGAGGAGGGAGAGCGGGCAGGAGAGGAAGGGTATGTGTAGCGGTAGAGGAGAGAGAGTATGTGACAGGTGAGAAAGTTGAAAATAGCAGCAGAGAATGGGAGAGAGATTGGGCAGGAGGGGGAAAGCTTGGCAATGGAGGAGAGGAGATAAGTAGAGTGTGTGGCCAGTGAGGAGAGATGGCGGTGAAGACAGAATATGGCAGGGGAGGAGAGAAAAAGATTGGCGGGGCTGAGAGACAGGCAGAGTTGCAGGGTGGGAGAGGGAGAGTGTACGGCAGTGGAGGAGAGAGAGAGTGTTTGGCACGGGAGGAGAGCGCGCGTGTAGTGGGGAGGAGAGACGGAGTGTGTGGCAAGGAGGAGGGAGGGAGTTAGGGCGTGTGTGAAAGAAAGTGTGGCAGGGAAGAAGAGAAAAACAGAATGTGAGTCAGTGTGACATTGGATGAGAGAGTGAGAAAATGTGTAGCAGGTGAGGAGAGAGAGAGAGTGTGAGGCAGGGTTGGAGAGAGATAGTGTGTGGCAAAGGAAAAGAGTGGTAGCATGGAAGTGGAGGACCAAGAAAGAATGTATGGCGGGGAGGAGAGAGAGATAGAGAGAGACAGCGAAAGCAAGAGATTGTGAGAGTGACTTTTTTTTTCCTCATGACTGAAGATTCAACGTCTTTAGTAAACCACTGCTCGAGAAGTCCATAACGTCCTCCCTGCCAGACCGATACATAATTATCAAGGACCTGCAAGGACCTTTCAACTGTGCCCATTCCCTACAGTTTCCTTATGCATCTTATATCTTGCCTACTAGCATCTTAATTGACTTTAGCCTAGCTATAGCTTTTGCCCTCCTGTATATACCTATGTATTTTCATAATGAAATAAACATAACCGTATTTTGCTGGTCACCATGTCCGAAGTGCGCACCTGCCTCCAAATCCTAAAACTGGTGGGTTAATTCCCCAGTACCAAATTTAATGTGGCCTCGCCCATTTGTTGGCTTGTCTGTTTACAGTGTCAGGAAACACTCCTGCACTCTTTGGACAAAAAATGATCCAAGTACAGTGCTTGAGCGATAGTATTCACCAATATGTGGAAAATTAAAGACCCCATACCAACTGGCTGTCGCTCTCGCTCCTACTGAGGATCGTCTTTGCTGTCTCAAACTCTACATCTCTGGAACTATTTAGAGGTCGACAGAAAAATCCCAACACGGTAACCTCTCCGTTCCTGTTTCTACTCTCAGACCATACTATCTCAATAAACGAGTCTTCAAGCGTCCTTTGTCCAACTGTGATACATTTCATGACTAACAGTACTTCACTACCTCCTGTTTTCCCAGTTTATTTTGCCTTACTGAAACAGCTACATCCTAGAACATACAACAACCATTCCTCGCGCTGCTCTACCCATGTCTCTGAAATGGCCATAACATCGAAATCGCACGTAGCAAATTATGCTGCAACTCCACATACCTTATTGCGATGCTCCTGGCATTGAAGTAGAAACAGTCCAAACCAACTGTTTGCTTGCCGGTGACTTCTTGGCACCTTAAAACCATAGTTCTGACATCAATACTCTCAACATCCTGTGTTCTTCAAGTAGAATTTCGGTTCCCATCCGCTTGCTGAATTAGGTTAAACCCACCCGAAGGGCATGAGTAAATCTCCCCAGTCCCACCCCATTATTTTTATACTCCTCTGGTTCAAGTGAAGACCATCCTGTTTGTACAGGTCCCACCTAATCTAAGAAGGAGCTGCAATTATCCAGAAAACCAAAAACCTGCCTCCTGCACCATCCCGATTGCCACGTGTTCAAGTCCTCTCTCTCCCATTTCCTCGCCTCTTGCCCACATGGCAGGGCAACACGCCAGAGAAAACAGCTGCTTGTTCTTGCTTTAAACGTCCACCCCAGCTGCCTGACGTGCTGCCTTGGATCACATCTTTCTTCCGACCCATGTTGTTGGTGCCTATGTTGACGCCGACATGGGCCAGCTCCACCTCCCCATCAAGGATCCCGAAAACTGTTTGTTGATAATTATCTCTCACTGTGGTTTATTCGGGGTTATCACATGCACTGTCTCATGTGTCCGGGGGTCTGGCAGGGCTGACTATGAGCTGGGAGGATCATAAGTCGTCCTGACGGCTGTCACCCTGATACTTAGAGGATGGGTGGGCCATCCTGTGAACCTGTAGGTTGGTCGGCTGTTGTGAAATCTGAAGGGTGGTAGACCACCCTGATGCCAGCCGTCCCGAGACCCAGAAAATGGGTAGGCTGTTGTCATTATCGTTCCGAGAAGGTGTGATAGGGGGGCGGACTGTTTTAATGGTGTTCGGAAGGTGTGTCAGGGCAGCCAAGAGCCAGAAGAACTGTAGGGGCTGTTTGAGATCCTGAAGACTTGTGGGCTGCCCTGCACGCTGTCGTCCCAGGGATAGGGGACGGGCTGTTCTAGAAGAGCCCAGATGGTGTTTCATCTATTCCACGAGCCAGATTGCTCATCGGGGTAGACAATAGACAATAGGTGCAGGAGTAGCCAATTCTGCCCTTCGAGCCAGCACCATCATTCATTATGATCAAGGCTGATCATCCTCAATCAGTATCGTGTCCCTGCCTTATCCCCATAACCTTCGGTTTCACTATCCTTAAGAGCTCTGTCCGACTGTTTCTTGAAATTATCCAGAGACTTGACCTCCACAGCCTTCTGGGGCAGAACATTCCGTTCACCAAGCACTCTCTGAGTGAAGACGTTTCTCCTCAACTCTGTTCCAAGTGGCCTACACCTTGTTTGTAAACTGTGTCCTCTGGTTCGGGACTCACCCATCAGCGGAACATGCTTCCTGCCTCCACATTTCCAGTCCTTTAATAATCTTACACGCCTCAATCTGTTCCCCTCTCAGTCTTTTAAACTCAAACGTTTTCAAGCCCAATGCCTCCGATCTTTCAGCGTAAGATAGTACTGCCAGTCCGGGAATTGACTTCGTGAATCTACGCTGCACTCCTCAATAGCCAGAATGTCGTTCCTCAAACTTAGAGACCAAAACTGCGCACAATATTCCACGTGCGGTCTCACCAGGGCCCTGTACAGCTGCAGAAGGACCTCTTTGCTTCTATACTCAGTTCCTCTTGTTATGAAAACCAGCATGCTATGAGCCTTCTTCACTGCTTGCTGTACCTGCATGCTTGCTTTCATTGACTGATTTAAAAGAACACCTAGATCTCGTTTTACTGCCTCTTTACATAACTTGACTCCATTTAGGTAGTAAGCTTCCTTCCTGTCCTTGTCACCAAAGTGGATAACCAGCCATTTACCGACATTAAACTGCATCTGCCATGCATCCGTCCAGCCTGTCCAGGTCACCCTGTATTCTCCTAATATCCTCCTCACATTTCATACTGCCTTCAAGCTTTGTGTCATCAGCAAATTTGCTAATATTACTTATCATACCTGCATCTACATAATTAATGGACATTGTAAAAAAACTACGGTCCCAGCACTGATTCCTGCGGCACACCACGGATCAGCGCCTGCCATTCCGAAAGGGAGATGTTTATCACTGCACTTTGTTTCCTGTCAGCCAACCAATTTTCAATCCATGTCAGTATTTTGCCCTTAATAACGTGTGCCATAATTTTGCTCACTCACCTCCGATGTGAGTCTTTATCAAAGACTTTCTGAAAGACCAGTTATACTACATCCACCGGATTTCCCTTGTCCATCTTCAGAGTTACATCCTTAAAAAATTCCAGAAGATTAGTCAAGCACGATTTCCCCTTCAGAAATCCATGCTGACTCTGACCTATCCTGTTACTGCTATCCAGGTGTGTCGTAATTTCGTCCTTTATAGTTGACTCCAGCATTTTTCCCACCACTGAGGTCAGAATAACTGGTCTATAATTCTCTGTTTTCTCTCTTCCTCCTTTCTTAAAAAAGTAGGGCAACATTAGCCACCTTCCAATCTGCAGGAACTGATCGTGAATATATAGAACATTGGTAAATGATCATCAATACGTCCACGATTTCTAGAGCCACCTACTTTAATACCCTGGCCATCAAATCCCGGGAACTTCTCAGACTTCAGACTTAACAGTATCTCCAACACCATTTCCTGCCGAATATAAATTCCCTTCAGTTCTGCTCTTTCAGCCATTAATACATTTGGGAGATTGCTCGTGTCTTCCCCAGTGAAGACAGATTTAAAGTACCAATTCAACTTTTCTGCCATTTCTTTGTTCCCCACAATAAATTCATCCGGTTCTGTCTTCAAGGGCCCAATTTTAGTCTTAACCATTTCTTTTTCTTTGCACAGACCTAAAAAAGCCTTTACTATCCTCCTTTATATTTTTGGCCAGTTTACTATCGTACCTTTTTAGTTATTCTCTGTTGTTCGTTAAAATTTTCCCAGTCCTCCGATGTCCCACTCATCTTTGCTGTGTTATACTTTTTCCCTTTTCTCTTTATATGGTCCTTAACTTCCCTCGTCAGTCACAGCCACCTCACCTCCCCTTAGGATCTTTATTCCTTTTTGGAATGAACTTACCCTGCATCTTCTGCATTACACCCAGGAATGTTGGGTGGCATTGTTGTCCAACTGCCGTCCCTGCGACGGTATTGTACCACTGAACTTTGACCAGCACCTCCCTCATTGCTCCACAGTTCTCCTTATTCAACTGAAATATTGTCACTTCCGAATCTACCCTCTACCTTTCAAACTGCTGATTAAAGCTTATTGTATTGTGGTCAATACCTCCTAATGGCTCTTTTACTTCGAGGTACATGATCAAATCCGTTTCGTTGCACAACACCAGATCCAGAATTGTTTTCTCCCTGGTAAGCTCCAGCACAAGCTGTTCTAAGAATACATCTCGGAGGCACTCCACAAACTCCCTTTCTTGGGGTCCAGTACCATCCTGATTCTCCCAGTCCACCTGCATGTCGAAATGCCCCATAACAACTGCAGTAATATCTTTGCGACAGGCCAATTTCAGTTCCTTATCCAACATACACACTACATCCAGAGTACTGTTTGCGGGCCTCTCGATAATTCCCGTAAGTGTTTTTCTACCCTTAGAATTTCTCAGCTCTATCCATGCTGACTCTACATCCTCTGATTTTAGGTCCCCCCGCGTAACAGGGCCGCCCCACCCCTCTGCCAGTCAGTCTGTCCTGATGATAACACGTATAGCCTTGAATATGCATTTCCCAGTCGCTGTCCACATGAAGCCACGTCTCAGTTATTCGCACAACGTCGTAACTCCAATTTTCAAATGGGCCTCATGCTCATCGACCTTATTTCTAATGCTTCGAGCATTCAAATATAATGTTTTTAATTTAATACTCCCCTCAACCTTCTTATGAATCCCTATTTCACTTGATCTGATGGCATGATCCTTTTTTGAGTTTTCTGTTCCATTGATTCCGTTGTAATTCTCGACTTCTCTTGCTCTAACCTTCCCTTGAATTTCCTTCGTAAACTTCCAGTTTGTTCCCTCCCCACAGCTCCCCCCCACCCCCGCCCACCCAACACCACTGAATAGTTTAAAGCAGCTGTTTAGCAGTGGGAAACCTACCTGCCAGAATGCTGGTCCCCGACCTATTAAGGTGCAACCCGTCCCTCTTGTATAATTTATTCTTACCGCTACACATACCCCAGTGATCCAAGAATTTTAATCCTTACTTCCTGACCCAGTTCCCCAGCCACACACTGAAGTCCAATATCTCCCTGTTCCTGTTCTCTCCAGCCCGAGGAACTGGAAGCAAGCTGGAGATAACCACCCGGGATGCTCTACTTTTCAGGCTTATTCCGAGTTCTCCGACGTCCCGCTGTAGAATGTCCCTCCTCTTCTTCCCGAAGTCATTTGTACCGATATACACTACCACGTCCGTGTCTTTCACCTTCGTCATTGAGGATTTCCTGCACCCTGTTTGCGATGTCCTTTATCCTGGCACCTAGAAGGCAACACACCATCCTCAAATCCCGCCTGTTGCCGCTGAAAACCCTTTCTGTCCCTCTCACAAAGGAGTCTCACATTACCACGGCTTTGTGTAATGTCTGACTCCTCGGGTCTGCCTCCACGCCAATTTTTGATTGGCAGACCTGACCACCTCTCGGACTGGCAGTGATGTCTGTGTCTACAATTTCCAGGAGATCCAACCTGTTCCTGACAGGCATTTCCCCCGGAGTGTCTTGCAATTGTCTTATCTCTGCCTGCCTCATTGCCTTCTCCCTTCTGATATGATCGGTGTAATAACCTTGTTAAAGGTCCTGTACAGAAAGATCTCGTTCTCTCGGATGAGCCTGAAGTTATCTCTTTCTTTCCTCAGTGCTGCATTATGCTCTGTTAATAGTTGAACGTGTACACATTTTCCCCTGTTATACGAGTCAGCTACACCAGAGTCCCTGACCTCCGACATCATGCACGCAGTCCAATGAATCAGCTTGGCAGTCATGTCATCACCCTCTTCAACTGTGGCATAAACACTTCTCTCAACTTTTTTTGTCAAAGTCTCCTGAGCCAAAGCCTCGCTCTTTTCTCAACAGAAATTTCCCTCGACCCCTGTGTTGTGTTGCAAGTCTGTGGACTTTTAATTTCGATTAGAGGAGAAGGGAAGGAGGGAGGTCCTATTGTGTCGGACCTGGGGCCGAGAATGCACCTACTTAAATAACACTCACCCAACTTACCAACAGCCTCTGCGCTCCGACTTCACTTCCGCCCAGCTCCCTCCTCTCTCCGCTGCAAAAAGACTACTGGCTTTTCGGTAAGTGCTTAGGTAGGTGAGAGCCCAACCGTACGTCATTGCTGACGAAGAGTCGGTAGGCGGGTAGGCTGTCCTCAGCTCTGTCACACCACGCGGGTATCAGGGCGGATGTCCTAGAGGTGGTCGGAAGGTGCTGAAGGCGATTAGGCACGCCGGAAGGCGGGTAGACCGTGCTGACCGCTGTCACCTCGGGCAAGTACTGGCATGGGCTGGTGGTCGAAAGTTGCGACAGGGCGGACCGAAGACTGGAAGGGGCATGGGGTGGATTGAGACCGGGAAGATGCGTAGGGGCGAGCTGCCTTAAAGGGAAAGTGGGAGGGATGTTTGGCGGCCTTGCTGGGGTTTTTGGGTGTCTGCATTGTATGCACTTTTCCTTACGTAATTGGACTGTCTTATATCTACAAAAGTCATTGTTACTGTTTGTAATAATTGAAACTGGGATTTGAGGTTTGTCCTCATTTCCCTGAAAACCGGTTGAATATCATGTTTTGGGGCTTCGCTTTGGCGTTCCTCTCCCTTGTAAAATTGCTGTTTCTCTGTATACAGCTGTAAGTGATACTTGCTCTGTAAATTGTAAATTGTTCAATAAAATTAAAAACAACATAAACAGGAGATTCAGAGTCTCCTTAGTTTCGGGGATTGACGCTGTGCTGGCTGAGCCACAGTCAGTGTATTACTGTTGCAGTTGGTTTATGCTTTTTGGGGGGTGGTGGGGTGGAATCCGAATACCTGAACTGGTTAAATTATTTAGCCAGCTTTGTTAACTGGTGTTCATTTATTGAGGACTGCTTTCTAAACTTTTGATGCACACAGCGTGTTTCAGGTGCAACTCAGATCTCATTGGGGATTGTTATCTCACTGTTTGGTTACACTGTGTGTGTTACTCTTTTCTCTGGACAGTCTTTTATTTGCAAATATCATTGTTACTGTTTTGTAATGATTGAAACTGGGAATTGAGGTTCCTCATTTCCCTGAAAACTGGTTGTACTGTAGGATTTCTGGCCTTGCTTTGCTGCTCCTCTCCCTTGAAAAATTGCTGTTTCTCTGTATACAGCTGTTAATGTTAACTGTTTTGTAAACTCTGAATTGTTTAACAAAGTCTTTTTAAAAAACATCATATTCAGGGGTTCTGCTCATTCCACCAAACTAGCTTCTTCCAGCTGGGTCAGTGTCATGTACGATGTGAGCATAAATGTGGTGTGAATTGATAACAGGTTACTCTCCTTTGTGGAAGGCGATAATATTTAATTCAGTATAACAGGGGGAGTATTTAATATAGGGGACTAGAGTGAGAATTATGCTGAGGGGACAGAGAATGTAACTAATAGACTAATAGAGAAACATCAAAATAGAGTATCATGAGGAATGTTTTGAATACCGTAGAACTGGGAGACGTCAACTGCAGGGGAACGGTGTGGGTTAAATAGAGCGTGGGTAGGATTAAATGGAGAAAAGTAGGGAGAGGCCTAATTCGAGAGCAATAGGGTGAAGGTTGAATGGAGATATTGTTTAAGATTGTCATGTGTGCGGTTTATATCGAGTAGGTTCTTTGACAACAATTGTGAGAGGAATAAATGGAAAGTAATAGGGACAGGGTTTCATCATGATTAACAGGGAGAGGTTTGAATACAGTGGAAGACAGAGATAATTAAATACGGGAGTTCCGATTATACAGATAATTGTTGGATGAAGTAAAGAGTAATGGTGGACGACTAATTACGAACCAATGGAGACTAGATTGTGTAAACGGCAGTGGATAAGACGTGTCAAGAAAAAATGCAGCTTAAATACGTGGGTTGAGGGAGAGAGTGAAATGCAGAGTAATAGGGCGTGAATAAAACATTGGAGGAAATCGTGGATGACAGGGAGGGATAAAGAGATGATTAAATGCTGCGAAATAGGGAAGAGATTACAATTACTGAGATGAGGATCCAGTTTCAGTATGTGTCGTGCTCGGGGATTGGGGATGAGCGACCAATAAATGATGTCATTCATTTAAATTTTCAAACCACAGAATTGAGCTTGAACTCACATTCCGTCCATCACAATAGCCAGTTGCATCCATTTTGCGCTACATCCCAGGATCACCTCTCTGCACCTCACTGACTGCTCACTTAGTCCCTTTCCAGTTGTCGTCTAAGTTCGCACTCGCCCACCCTCTTCGCACCTTCATTTTCCCTCCTGTATCCGCAGTTTCACGTAGAGCAGTGTGGACTGATGTTGTGCCCTTCCGCTGTGCTTGTTCTCAAATTGCAATGGATGAATCGCCTTCAAGTGTTCCTCTTTCCCATCTCAAGGTTGTCTCCTCGACTGCTTCTGTACCAGGCTGAAAAGGGGGCTTTCTTTTATTCATTCATGGGATGAAAGTGTTACTGGCCAGCGCGAGCATTTACTGCCCATCTAATTGACTGTCTCATTCACATTGTTGTAAGTTTGGAGCCGCAAGTCGTCCTGACCAGAGAAGGAAACAGTTTCCCTTTCAAAAGGGGGCAGAACCAACAGTCGGCATTGGATTTGTGATTATCATTGACACTTTATTTCCAGACTTGTACTGAGGCCAAATTCCACAGTGATATTTGTTCCCCGGAACGTTAGCTGGATCTTTTCATAAACAGTCCAGCGGTAATTTCACAAGGTCATTGGCTCTCCCTGCTGAATTGCTTTCTTCTGTGTAACAGTCTGGAGAAGGGACTGAATAAAAACAAAAGTAACTGCTGGAAATCAGAAACAAAAATCAGATACTGCTGTGAAAATCCAACACGTCTGGCAACAACTTCGGAGAGAAATCTAAGCTGAATGGTTCCTTTAACAGGGATCAGGTTGGAGAAGGAACTGAATAGCGTCCACCTATCCCAGTGTTGTTGGGTGTCTCTTTGCGAACAATACACTCATTCAATCATTGAATACTAATCAATGCATTGATAATTGAATTAAAAAGAAAATCCCTCAGTGAAATTGTCAACTCTCTGATATAATATTGAGTAGTATTTGAGTGGTTCCTTTGAAATAAGGGCCGCTTGCAGTATTCAAAAAATTCAGCTATTCAATATCAATTATTAGGATATATCTGGGTGCCTTTTACACCGGTAACCAGTGAAACTGACAGACTATTGGCAGATATCGTAGGGAGTGACAAAGTTTTAATATGGTTGGTATGGCGAGATAATATAGGTAAACTGCCCCAATCCTGAATAGGACATTATAACATCAAGACTTGGAAATGTACGGTTTTTGGAAAGTGACTGGGTAGACTGGGCAGGCGTGCAAAAAGCCATATGATAGTTAGAGTGCAAAGGGAAGGGAAATGTTGCTAAGCTTACAGAATTCACTGTTACAACCACAGTAGAGGGTAGGAAATCTGATTTGAATTCTTTAAGAGCAAATGACTTGTAACGCGGTAAAACTGAGCTGTGGCCACTTCTGAACACCACATTTTAGGATGTCCATCCGTGGATATTCTATGAGAGGAGATTAAGAGCTGTCGGGGCATGATAAAAGGCTATTCAGCCCCTCAAACCTGTTCTGCCACGCGATGGCTTATTTGGAAGCTAATTTCATACTCCTTACTTCTACCTTTTCCCTTAATACCTGTGCTGAACAAAAATACATCTATCTCAGATTTCAAACGAACAACTGATCCAGCATTCATGCCATTTGTGCCAGAGAGTGACAAACATCCACCAGCTTGTCTATGTGGGAGTGCTTCCTAACACGTCTCCTGAACATATTGGCCTGAATTCTCCGACAAAGTCCCTTTGCTCCAGAATCCCCAAACAATGAAATTAGGTTATCTTTATGCACTTTGTCTCTTAAGTTCAAGCGAAAGAGAAAGGAAGCCTGATTTTTACAGTCTCTCCTCATAACTAAATCACGAAAGTCCAATTTCCTGCCAATCTACGCTGTACTCCCACCAAGGTTAATACATCCTTTCTGAGATGTGCTGCCTGACTCTGCTCACAATAATTCAAGCGATCTCTAAAATGTGATTTCTATAACCGCAGCATGATGTCTGTGGTCATATATGGGAATAGACGTTCACTGTTAAGGACAACATTTATTGCCCATTCCAGAGAGCACCTAAGAATCAGCCATGTTGCTGTGTGTTTCGAGTCACATATTGGTCAGATCGGCGAAGGATGGCAGCTCCCTTTGCGATAGCACATTATTCTTCTGGAAATTACCGAGACAAAATAATGAATCAGTGGGTTGACCACTTCCCTATGAACATTGACACTATCCCCTGTAATCTTACTTTTCATTTGATCTGAATCACTTGCTTAATTAGTGGGCCTCATTTAACACGAATAGTGAGACGAGGTTTATTATCTTTAAAATACAAGATAAATAGATATACAACTTTACAAAATCCGCCTTTCCCCGAATGACCTTACAGTTCTGAAATGTATATGCCCATTCACTAGTTTATAATCCTCGACTACAGCTCATCAAACTAGAATTGAGTCTGTTCTTCCTACTTCCAAGGTTTCTGCTTCTTTGCCCTGATGTTTTCTGAAGTGCATCTGGAACGTCTCTGACTTGAGTGGCTTTTTTTTTAACCTTTGAGGTGGAGATGCTAGTATTGGACTTGTGTGGAGAATGTCAGAAGATGCATGAAACCAGCCAATGGTGCTTTTGCCTGAAACGTCGATTTTCCTGTTCCTCCGTTGCCGTGTGACCTGCTGTTTTTTCCAGCAGCACTGTCATCTTGATCAGATTATCGCTGTTTGGCTTTATTTGAAACCACAAGCTTTAAAGTGAATTCCGACGTTCTTTTAGCAAGTTATCCAGAACATGTCTGACTTCTTTGGCATATCAATAGTTTGCTGCAACGATGTATTCAGCTTAACTTAAATTCTGTTTCTATCTCAGGACAGGTGTTACATAAGACGGTACTGAACACTTTAATTTCTCCTCTTCAGTTCTCCATATTAAAAACAAATATCTTCCTGGATTAATATCTTAGCTGCACTTGTTTCATGAACCGCAGTTCAATACAATCAATCAAGATAAGGGGTTTGCGTAATCAATCAAGATAAGGGGTTTGTGTACGTGGGCCGGCCACACCGACACGACCATCGATCCGATGAGTCCTGTTCCATTTCCACGAGCTGCTTCCGGAGACGTCACTGATGCAATCTTCCTCCACCGTCACCCCACAAGGAATGAAAACAAAGATGAAAGTGAGACAAAAGAGAAGAAAAACGATGCGACTGGACCGGTTATCAAAATCTAATATGCTCAGAAGGCTCGACGCTGTCTATACTGCAAATGCCTGCCACATTAAAACAAAGGAAGGGAATGTGGGGGGTTGAGCAGTACTCGAGTGTTTCTGCTGTGAAGTGAGACGAGAGACTCTGGGATTCGTTTCAGTCAAATCCACCTCCAGTAAGTCGGTGTTACTCCCTCCTGCTGGCCATCAAGGGAACGTGCAATCTGTACGTTAAACCGTTGCTCCCAGTAAATATGGATAATCATGAAAGGAAATACGCAGTTTGGACAAAGTTGAAGGCTTTCTTTGCGTCCCCAATGAAACTTGTGGGAAACTTTCAATGTGAGCGACAAAAGTTTCACTATCCTTAAAGATTTGCTCAAGGTGAGAGAGTAACGTGGAGAACTGCCAACACTCCAGAAAAGCGTGCACAATCTACGCCTGCTGCAGACAATCTGGGTTGGTGTCATGGAGGACTTTAAGGCGGTTAAGAGCCAGCAAGACCTCCGAAGCTCCACACCGTGGAGCAGGATAAACCGTGCTCCCTCTTGCTTTTCCAGAAGGTGTATATGGAGAGCTCTGTGTTCAGAGACTGAAGGCAGAAGACCGCTCTGTAACGTTATCTCAGTCGGACATACTGAGGATTAGCAAATTATATTATATCAAACTATTTACAAATTATTTTATGACATGAAGCCCTCAGACTGCACAGCCTCCTAGTCATTTCTCCCAACCATGTCGGTCTAAGATGACAGCACCCAGGAGAGGCTGCACTAACCGTTTTCTCGAGTTGAGCTGACAAAGGCCCTCGAGTCGTCAGAAAAGAATAGGACTACTGGAAGTGACGGATTACCAGCCAATTTATATTCTGATTCTGTGAGACTTGATTGGCCAACATCTGATGGAAATGGACAGCAATACGCTTCGAAAAGGTAGTCTTTGTAAATTCATGAGGACCGGTATCATTCCACTTCATCTGCAATCAGAAAAAGGAGAGGGATGACTGACGACCAATTTCCTTGCTGAATGTAAATTGAAACGTCCGGACTAAATTCGTCACCAACTGGGTCAGTTCTGCATTGAGCCCAGTGTTTCACTCTGAACAAAGGTGATCTGTACTGGCAGCACGGTTCGTGAAAATCTCTCACTTCTCAGAAATGGAGTCGTTCACGTGCAGGGGACTTAGAAGCCGATCTCACCAGCCCCGACCAGGTAAAGATTATTGACAGGGTCTCACAGACATAAATGTTGGATGTTCTTTTCAAACTGCGCTCTTAGAAGTGAATCCACAAATGAATGCGACTGCTCTAAACAATATTATCAGTGCAGTGGTTGGGAATCAGAAAGCTTCCTGATGAGATCTATAATCCGACAGGGCTGTCACTCTCACTTTTCCTCTCTGATTGTTGAACTGGATGAATCTGAATAATTGTTGAAAATCATTCAAGTGTTTCTTCCTCTTTGGCGACAGTCTATCCACTGAGAACTTAATTAGTTAGGTTTGTCAGTCCATCGTTGTTCAACTATAATTTCTTTCGTTACTTAGATTCAGGGCCCAGATTCTTACTGAAATTCTTCATTTTGCATTTGAATGAACATTTCAAGCACTTTATGATCACTCTTCCCCAATGCAATAATATTGAGCTGTGTCCGTATTTCGTGAAGAAAGTATATGAACTTTCTGCATGCTCACATCTGTGCTCTTGTAGTGTAATTTTGCTGCTATTCTTTGCAACATGGATGACCTCCAATTTCTCAACACTTCATTTACTTCCAAACTGAGATTGATGCCATTTTCCCAATCCTCAGACTGCTTTGAGTAAAGCATTCACAATGGCTGTAGAATGCTTCCCAGAAGACTAGCAATCCCCATCAGAATACAGCAAAACCCATGCTTCCAATGTGTTCAGTTCGCACAAGATCCAGAATCCGCACCAATAATCCACACGTCCAAAACCCTTCCTCCTGTAACCACTGTTTCCAGCCACATGTTCATCGGCCCAAAGATTGCTCAGAGTAAGAAGTGGTCAGCTTTTCAATTTCTTGCCCGATTTCCTGAATTTTACTTATGGGAGTTCATCGCTGTTTATATCTATTATTGTCATGAGTTCAGCCAACTGGAACTCATCAAATATGAGTTCTCTGATTGTGGCTGTAAATCTGATCCAATTAGGGAGCAACGGCTTAAAAAATAGAAGCATGAATATCAGGGATATTAAGATGCTGAACGTCAGACTCAATAAGAGACCACTGGAAGAAGCTATGCATTCGTAACTAAAAAGTGACGAATGACAGGGTGCTGGCCTTTAAAGAGTGAGTTCGTTAACAAATAATGTTTGTCTTTGTGCACCAGGATTTCGGGCTCTTCACTTTCCAACTTTCTCGCTCCCATCCCTATCGCACCTTTGCCAATTCCATACCTCAATGTGTGTTGACGTGCTGTAGAGTCATTCCAGACTCCAGGCACAGTTGAGACAATATACCATCCTACACTCTGTCAAGTCAAGACTGATGATTCTGACTGAGTGAGTCAGTCTTTTTAGATTTGTCCACTGCTGCCATTTGACGTTAACAGATTACCGAATTGACTTTACAAATAGGGAAAGACAAACATCACTGAGGAGATTGAAGAGCACAAACATTTGAGTGCAGCATCGATTGACGAAATGATAGCTGGAGAACACGGATACAATGGTGAGGAAATGTAATAATTCCAACCCAAGGGTGAATTCCTCAAATGTATGAAGGTCTGAAATGAGTACAGTCTTCAAGATAGTAAAGAAAATTATTGGCGTTGAATGGGTGGAAAGGCATCTTGTTGCCCTCTTGACTGGACTAGGATAAGCATCTAAAAATTATCGATGGGCGGAAACGTTTCCAGACTGAAATGAATGAACATTATGTTGCACAGACAATGTTGTTTTCTTTCACCCCCTGAAACTGTCCTATTCCTTCTCCGTGTTCCTGTCTTCCTTGGTTTTTACTGTCACACCGAACATTGTATTGTCAACAATACTGCTTTTTGCAGTCGGAAAAAATGAAGTGGGATAAATGTATTATCGCTGCCAGTAAGCGTGAACGGACAATGGGGAAATAATTTGGTCCAGAAAACTTCCCACAAAAAGCCTAGGAATGTACTGGAAGAGTTTTTTGGAAATGTGTTGGAGAAAATACTCTTCAGCATGATGGTGGGGAAAAGCACAATACAAAATGTGAGGTGTTCATGATGAAGTGCATGTAAACCAATTTCAGTTGCAACAGAAATGGGGTTCCGTTGCTGGAATGGTACTGACGTTCATGAAGAAGTTGTAGCTCGGCTATTTGCTCATTTAGTAACATAGATGGTGAACGTTCATTCAAAATATATCCACGAACAACGGTAAAATAGAACAAACGAATGCTGAACCCTATGGATGATGAAAGACAGAAAAAACATCAATTAAAATATATCTCTAAAACAGTTCTGAAGGAGCAAGCTAAAAGTTCATGGCTTTGTTGAAGTCTCGGCTATGGTTGACCTTGATACCTCTTGATGATCTGGAAAGAAAGCTCTACCGTTGCTCTGCATTTGAAACATAGCGTTTTTCCCTGCTGGCCATCCCATCACATATCGAGGTTTCTGATTTCATCAGGCAATATGACACAGGCAATCTATTTCAATTTAATTGAACAGCAAAGCATGAGCCAATTTTAGTTTCTTTGTCAAGACATCATTTATAGTGTTGTCACACTGAAATTCGAGGTGCCTCACTAAGTGACAGAGAAAGGCTGAGCGGAAAAACAATTCGAGGTGTAATTCAGTGAAGGGGCCAAGCTCCCTGATTATCTGACCTCGATCTGGACTGTCGTGCGTTATTTTGTTTACTCGTGAAATGGCTACTTTATCAAACTGGGTCGTTTACTACTCGTTTGATCTGCACTGAAACCTTGGTTTGTGTCACTTCAAAAACAACGCGTGGTGCAGCAACGAAAATTCCCGTGCACACCTCTGAGTTTTTCGAAAATAAATTCAGAAATCGTACAATCCTAGTGATCCGCTCATTGATGTTATGCCATATAAAAATAAAATGTAACATTCAATGATCAAAGGGGGATGAAGGGCGGCACGGTGATGCAGTGGTTATCACTGCTCCCTCACAATATGAGTGTCGCAAAATCGCTTCCTCCCTCGGCTTACAGCTTGTGTGGGGTTCGACTTGCCCCCATATCTTTGTGGGTTTCCGCCTAGAGATGTGGTTTCCATCCACGACCCAAACCTGTGCAGGTTAGGTAAATTCGCCGTGCTAGCTTGCCAATCGAGTTCAGGGATGTGTTTCTTCCAGTCTATTAGCTATGGGAAATGTTGGATTGAAGAGAAGGGTGGGGGATGCTCTTCGCTGAGTTGGTGTGGAATTGTTGGGCAGAATTGACTTCTTTCCACACTCTACGGATTCTATGAAGCTGTTAGATCTGGTGAAGTTTGTATAATCGACATCCTTTATCTCATGGCAATCTTGTTTCATGCCCAAAACGCGTATTTCATTAAGTACATGACTGACTATTAAAATATATCAGAGCGTTGATTACCGAGTTAACAGGAATGGGATAAACGGTTCATAACGGCGATTAGCCAGTGAAATGCCATTTCTTTCTTCAAGCTTGAATTTTGTTAGCAGAACCATGATATTTATCAACGATCTCTCCAGGATCATATATAAACTACCAGAAGATGTTTCCGAAGCCGAGCAAAATGTTGGCAGGATAATAACCTCCCTTTTTCTCGTTTTCTGTCAAAACAGGTTATAAATTTATTGAAGAATAATTTCACCGTGAACAAAACAGAACAGTATCGATTGTTTGAAGCAGAATACCATTCACATGTAACACCGGAGTGATATCCATGTAGAGCAGGAGAAGGCAGTGAAAAGGGGGAATGGTTGTTGGGTTGAATAGTTGCACCGACGAAGTCCCCAGGAGCAGAAGGAAGACCTCAGGAAGACACTCTCCGGGGACAAGCAATCACCTGGACTAAAGAGCAGGTAATCGAGGACTTGGTGGCAAGGAATACGTAAGGCCTAAACGGTATATTACTGTAGTGTTTCCTTTCCTTCCATTTTCATCTGAAAAACAGAGGAAGTGGAGTGTTCGACAGATGTGTCATTGCAAAATTGGATGACAGCATAGAAAAAGTAACGTTTTGGCTTGGGAGGCTTTGGAAAGCAGCGTTTCAAAACAAAAGTACACATATAACTGGTAACGTCATTTTAACCTTGTTTTTAGCTTTCCAGCAGTTGTGGTGGCAATTGGGGCAGTCGCAAGCTCCTCCAGCAGGATGTGGGAGCTGTGGGAGACATCCATTGTCCCTGATGACTGCACCTGTGTGAAGTGCACACAGCTGAATTGATTGGTAAACTGTGTTTCGGCGTTGAAGTTGGATGTACTCAAGATTATCCGAGATGCTGATTGCTTCATAGATACGAGTTTTAGTAAGGTAGTCACAGCGAAGTCATTGGAAGAAAGGAACTGGGTGGCCACTGGAAAGGCAAAGGGAAATGGTAGAGAATGCAAGAATCCAAAGTGGACATTCTCCTCAGATGCAAGGACACAGCATACTGATGGGGGCGGGATGATCATTCACTGAGAGCAGCAGTCGCAATGTGGGTGGCATTACGACTGTCTCTGGAGCACAGCACTAAAGAGTAAAAGTAAACAGGACATTAGTGACAGGAGACTCGATAGTTGGAGGGACAGATGAGATGGTCTTTTAGCACAAACCAGAGTCCATGATGGTGCGTTGCAGAAGAGGTTCAGAATTTCTTTGAGAGGTGGCAGAGCATTCTCTCGGGAGAGGGTGAGCTGAACGAAGTCAATGGGCATGTTGGAAAGGATGACATAGTTAGAAGTAGGGATGAGATCCTGCAGTGTGTTTACAAAGAGCCAGGAAAAATCTTTAAAACCAGTACCCTGTTGGTGATAACATTTGAATTACTTCTGGTGTCATGTATTCATGAGATTCAATACAGGAGAATATGGCAGATGAATGCATGACGAAAGAATTGGTGCAGGGGACAGGTATTCAGATTTCTAGATTATTGAGGCGCTGTATGAGGCAGAGGCGAACTGTTCAAGAGTAACATGGTACACCTGAAGTGGAGGGGAACCAATACCTTGGTGGTGAAATTTGCTAGTGTTGCAAAGGACAGTTTAAATTCGAATGGCAGGGGTTGTGATTCTGGACAACAAAGAGACTCGTACGAGGCTGGAGGGATAGTGTGTATATCTATATTTTTGTATATGGAAAGACATCGGTTGATTATGGTTAGTCAGCATGGCTTTGTGAGTGGGAGATCGTGTTCCACAAATTTATGAGAGATTTTAAAGAAACTAACAGCAACGTTGACGAGTGCAGGGCGTTAGACGTAGTCTGTCTGGTGTTCAGTAAGACCTTTGATAATGGTCCACATGGTGTGCTGCTTTGGAAGGTTAGATCACATGTCATCCAGAAGGAGCTGGCAAATTGTATACAAAATTGGCTCGATGGTAACAGGCAGATGGCAATACTGGAATGATGCTTTCAGACTGGAGGCTTGTGACGAGTGGAGTGTCCCAGAGGTCAGTGTTGGCATACTATTGTTTGTTTTCCATATCAGTAATTTGGAGGAGAATGTGCAAGGTCTGATCAGTAAGTTTGCTGAGGACAATGAATTTGAGTTGATCGTTTTTATATGCAGTTTATACAGATAATTATGAGGTGTTGCATTTTGGAAAGTCAAACCAAGGTTGGAATTTCATGGTGAATGGCAGATCCTGAGGGAGTGTAGTGGAACAAAGTAATCTAGGAGATCAGGTTCACAGTTCTTTGAAAGGGGAGTCACAGGTAAACAGGGCAGTGATGAAGCCATTTGGCATACTGCACTTCATCGGACATGACACTGAGTACAGAATTTGGGAAGTAAACTTGCAGTTGTAAAGGACTTTGGTGAGGCCGCAAACGGAGTATCATATTCTGTTTTGATTAATTTTCTACAGAAACTATTAAAACCGAAAGAGTGCAGAACTAATTGACAACCATGTTGCAGGAGTCAAGGGTCTGAGTTACAGGGAGAGGTTGGACAAGTCAGATTTTTTTTTATCATATGAGACTGAGGGTGGACTTCAATAGAGGTGCGTAGGATCGTGAGAGGCATGGATATGTTGAATTCACTCAGTAGTTTTCCCTGGTTTGGTGAATCGAGGAGCAGTCAGCATCAGTGTATGGTTAGAGGAGAAATAATAAAAGGAAAGCCGAGGACAACGTTGTTTACTCTGACTATGGTAGGAATATGGAAAGAGCTGCCAGCAGAAATGGTGTAAGCGGATATGTTAATAACATTAAAATTGCATTTGAAAATGTACACGGATAGGAAAGGATCAGAAGGATATGGGCTAAGTGCAGGGAAATATGGAAGATGAATGTATGGCGAAAGAATTAGTGCAGGGGCCAGGTGGATGAAAGTTTGATCGTCTTGGAACAGTTTGCGACAAAGAACTATCTCTGTGCTGTCGGAGGCTATGACTCTATGACTCTATTAGAGAAACATTTCTGAGTGAAGGACAGGACTGGCATTTTAAAGTAGCCAGGTACAGCTGCTTTTGGCGGTACAGTCCTATTGGAAAGACGGAGAGGGAGTTATATTTCTGATTTAGGCGGGTATCACGGTAGTTCTCCGTGATGAAATGACCAGAATCATCCAGTGAGGCATTGTGGATGGAGCTAATAAATAAGGGCATGATGACGTTACTGTTGCCATCCGATAGGACACGCAAATACCCAAAGGGAATTAGATGAACAAGGGGGTTTAGATGAACAATATCCAGCGAAATTGGGGGGATTGCAGCAACAAAGAGGTTGTCATAGTAAGGGATTTTAACTTTACAACATGCACTGAGAGTATAAAGCGTTAAGGGATTAGATCGGATGGAATTCATTCAGTGCATTTCAGGGATGGTTCCTCTAGCAGTATACAGAAATACGCCTGGAGAAGGGGAAATTCTCGTCATACACTTGGGAAGAAGAGCTGGACAGGTGATGGAGGAGATAGTGGTGTGGCACATTAGGACCAATGACCAGTTCTATTAATTTAAAAATATTTATGGACAGGGATAAAACTGGTACACACGTTCAAGTTCTAAATTGAGTGAAGACATTTTTCCATGAAAGTAGACATGCATTTGCAGGAATTTATTGGAGTAGTTAAATTGCAGGCAAAAGGACAGCTGTTGAGTGGGAAATCGCAAGAGTTCATGGGATATATGTTGTGTGAGGGTGATAGCCATGGTTGACAGCAATATGGAACCATGGACGATAGGACATTTTGATGCTTTGAGGAGAACAAAAGAAGGAGGTGTGGCTCGGGAACATGCAGCTAGAATCACTGCAGGTAAAGAAGAGACACAGAACTTTACTGAAAAAGGAAATCAGGAACGCAAAAACGGTCACGAGATAGCCGTGGCTGAGAAGATAAGGGTTAATCAGAAGTATATTAGTGAAAAATAAAGTAAATTAACAAGAGAAATATGACCCCTCCAGAACTAAACTTGGCATACATGTGTAGAATTTCAGGATATTCGCGAGATCCGCAATGAATATTTCTCCTCTGTGTTTATCATGGACACAAATATGAAGACATAGCAACTTTGGAAAGGAAGTGGTTACAGCTTAGTGACAGCCCATATCACAGGAGACGAAATGTTGAATGTATTAGAACAGTCGTAATTAGATGTATGT
This sequence comes from Chiloscyllium plagiosum, assembly GCF_037043375.1. Taxonomy (NCBI): domain Eukaryota; kingdom Metazoa; phylum Chordata; class Chondrichthyes; order Orectolobiformes; family Hemiscylliidae; genus Chiloscyllium; species Chiloscyllium plagiosum. Next base: position 21,603,030 of record NW_028270190.1, read on the forward strand.
CCTGCACCTGGCCAGACATTTCCAAGAACACTTGCAAGATGCTGCTGAAGAAATTGCGGGGAACCTCGATGTTTGCAACATCCTTAGCCACTGGTGAGGTTTCACACGATTGGAAGATGCCGAATGTTGCACACTATTCAAGAAGAGCTGCAAAGATAAATCTGAGAACTTTAAACCAGTAAGCCTAACATGTGTGGTTTGTATGTTTCATGAGAGGATACTGAGATAAGATTAACATGCATTTTGAAAGACAATATTTGGTCGGGAATAGACAGCATAGTATTGTACTTGGAAGATTATACCTCAAAAATTGTTACATTTCTTTGATGAAGTGGCCATGAAGGTGACGTGAGCAGGTTGGTAGACGTAGTTTGCCTGGATGTCTTTAACGCCGTTGATAAGGTTCCACAACAAAAGCTGCTCTCGAGGTTAGATGGCTTGCAATTCAGGGGAGCTGGCAAACTGGATACACAATTGTCTTGTTGGTAGGAAGCAGAGGCTAGTAGTAGAAGGATGCTTGCCGGACTGGACGCATGTGAGAAGTGGAATGCTTCAGGGGTTGATGCTGGACCATTGATGTTTGTTATCCACATCAATGACTTGGATGAAAATATGCACGGCATGATTCATGTGTTTGTAAGTTACACTAAAGCAGGCAGTACCTTCGAAAGTCTGGGAAGTTATCTGAAACTGTAGTAGAACCTTGCTCACTTGAGCCGAGAAATTGCAAATACAGCGTAATATAGACGAGTGTGAACTGTTGCACTTCGGGAAATCATACCAATGTCGGACATACATCGTGAATGGTAGTGCCTTAAGGAGTGTAATAAAACAGAAGAACCTTGGAGTATGGGTGTACGGTTCTCTGAAATTGCAGTAAGAAGTAGACAGAGCATTAAATGACGCGTTCATCAGTCAGGATAATGAATATCGAGGTTGAGAAGTTATGTTGCATTTGTACAGGACGTTGGTGAGTCCACAATTCGAGTATGTTCAGTTTTGAACAACTTGCTACAAAATCGATGTTATTAAACTGGAAAGAACGCAGACGAAATTGAAAAGGATGTCGCCATGTCAGGTGTCTAAGTCATAGGGAGAGCTTGGACAAGCTGGGACGTTTTCTTCAGTGCACAGGAGACTGACGAGGGATCTTATAAAAAAACCCTTAAAGATCATTGGGAGCATAGATAGGTTGAATGCACTCAATCTTTTCCCCTGAGTTGGGTAATCTTGACGGGACAGCTTCGGGTTTGACGTGAGGGGGAAAGAAAAGAAATTTGAAGGGCAACGTATATGCATATGGAATGAGCAGCTGCAGAAGATGTGAGATGAGTACATTAATAACGTGTAAAATGCATTTGGACAAATATATGGATAGAAAGGTTCTCGGAAGATATAGATGAAGTACATGGGATGGGTGAATGGACATTTTATTTGGCATGGACCATTATGGGTCAAAGGGCTTGTCGCGTGCTGTAAGACTCTATTGGTCTTTGAATCTATCCCTTGGAGTGACACACATCAATATGAAAAAGGAGAGAGAAGGCAAAACCTTTGAAACGAATGATGAGAGGGCAGTGACTGTGTTCTCCCAGGAATAAAGTGACTTATCAGACAGCAAATTTAAAAGTGTTCATTTTTGGGGTTGCGAGGTATTGAAGGGGATGTTGGTGGTTATGTGCACATGTCCATTAAGCGTGAATGCCGAAATATGTTCTGCAATGTATAAGATACTTTCTTAAAAAGGCCATGCTTTCAACTCATCTCTTCTAAAGTCACTTACCCCTCCACGGACCTCTCTACTGACCAAGGTTTGTCTTCCGTTCAAAATAAACCTTCAATCTGACCTGTTAAATGTTTTCAAGTGGAGATTGATTCCTGCACTGGCTGAGCGTCAGCGGATTAGTGGTTTCAACCATAATACTTTTGATGAATATCTTACTGCATATTGACATCGAGGACTTATTGTTTGAAGACATAGAACGTAGAACATAGAGCGCGAAATATTACAGCGCAGTACAGGTCCTTCGGCCAATCGAATTTACATCGATCTATGCAATGTCTTAAAAGCCAATCTGATCTACACCATTCTATTATCATCCATTTGTCTATTCAATCGCCATTTAAATACCCCTAACGTTAGCGAGTCTACTACTGTTGCAGGCAGGACGTGCACAACTTTACTACGCTCTGAGTAATGGACCTACCTCTGCCATCTGTCCAATATCTATCAAACCTCAATTTGATGCTACAGGCCCTCGTGCTATCCATCATCATCCAATGAAAACTGTCTACCCTGTATAATCATTTGGTGATCTTGTATGTCTGTATTAAGTCATTTCTCAACTTTCTTCTCACTAAAGAAAACAGCCTCAAAATCCTCAAACTTTGCTCTTGAGATCTTCGTTCTATACCAAACAACATCCTCGTAAATCGCTTCTGCGCTATTTACAATACTTCCACGTCCTTCCGAAAAGTGGGCTAGACTAGTATTCTACAAAATACTCCAAGTGAAGCTGCATGAGAGTTTTATAAGGCGGGTGCATGACCTCGTGGTTCCTAAACACAATCCACCTCCCAATAAAAGCTAACAAGCCGTTTGCCTTCTTAACAAACCTATCAGCCCGGGTGGAATCTTTCAGCGTCTATGTACTTTGGAAGCGAGATTTCTCTGGCATCTACATGAGGAATTTTACAATTAGTCCAATACTCTTTATTCTTGTTGCTCCTTCCAAAGTGAATCACCTCATACTTTTCCACATTAAACTCCATTTCACACCTCTTAGCCCAGTCCTGCAGCGTACATATATCCCTCTGTAGCCTGCAGCATCCTACAGCACCTCACACAATTCCACCAACCTGAGCGTCGTCAGCAATTTTACGAACGCATCATTCTATGCCATCATCTCGGTAATTTATGAAACTGACAAACAACACTGGCCCCAAAGGCGATCCTTGAGATATACGACTAAAAATTGAACTCCACGATGAACATTTCCCATCAACCACCAACGTTTGTCATATTTAAGCTCGCCAATTTCTGATCCAAAAAGCTAAATCACACTCAACCCCATGCCTCCGTATTTGGTGCCATGATTTCCCGGGGAAAACTTATCAAAAGCCTTCCTGAAATCTATATACACCACATCAACAGTTTTACCTTCATCAAACTGGCCATCTTCTGAAAGATCTCAAGAATGTTTATGAGGCACGACCGACAGAATAGCAATCCATGCTGACTGTCTCGAATCAACTTATTCCTCTCTAGATTATGATAAGTTCTACCACATAAAAAACTTTTTAAAAACTTTACCGACAAGCAATGTAAGGCTCACTGGCCTATTATTATTAGGGTTGTCTCTACTCCACTTCCTGAAGAAGCGACTAACATTTGCTATCCTCAAGATTCTGGCACTAATCCTTTTGACATTAATAGGAGAAACATGAAAGCAGTCTCTGCAGTCTCCACGCTGGCTTCCCATCAATCCTAGGATAAATTACAATTGTCCCAGGGGACTTATTTATTTTCAGCCTTGGCAGAATTTCGAATACTTCCTCCTTGTGAAGTTCGATGCCATCTCATCCAGTAAACTGTATCTCAGTATTCTCCTCGACAACATTGTCGCTTTTCAAGTGCGAGTACTTATGAACACTATTCGTTTCGCGCCTCCCCTGTCTCCTGGGACTCCATTCACAAATTCTCATTACAATCATTGATTGGCCCTACTCTTTCTCCAGTCATTCTTTTATTCCTTTTATACATTTTTTTAAAAACTGTGTGGAAACAGGCCCTTCGGCCATACACGCCCACACCGACCCACAGAAGCGCAACACACCCAGACCCACTCCCCTACATTTACCCCTTCACCTCACACTACGGGCAATTTAGCATGGCCAATTCACCTAACCTGCATATTTTTGGATTGTGGGAGGAAACCGGAGCAAGCCCACACAGACACGGGGAGAATGCGCAAACTCCACACAGAGAGTCGCCTGAGGCGGGAATGGAACCTGGGTCTCTGGTGTTGTGAGGCAGCAGTGTTAACCACAGTGCCACCGTGCTGCCCGTGTATAAAGCTTTTGGCATTTCCTTGATCCTACATTCCAACAATTCTCATGCCGCTCCTGGCTGTTCTTAACTCTTTCTTTCGGCCTTTCCCTGCTAATGTGTAAATCTCAAGCTGCCGACCACTTCCTCCTTGCCTGACAGGGATATACATATCTAAGACACGCAGTAGCTGTTCCTTGAATGAGCTCCACGTTTCAATTGAGCCCGGCCTCTGCAGTATCCATAACCCATCCCATGTATCCTAAATCTTGCCTAATCGCATCATAAGTGCATTTCTCCCAGTAATAACTCTTGCCGTGTGGTATATAGCTGTCGATTTCCATCGCTAACTTAAGGGTAAACCAATTGTGGTCACTATCACCCAAGTGCTCAGCGACCTCCAAATCTAACACCGAGCCAGATTTATTACCCAGTACTAAATCCAAAGTTGTGTCGCTCCTTGTTTGCCTGTTCACATACTGTGCCATGAAAACATCCAGCACACATTGGTCAAAAACTGCTCCCTCTGAAGTACTCAAAGTTTTGTATTTCCCGTCAACACTTGGAAAGTTAATGCCCTCATGACAACTTCCCTTTTACTCTCTCTTTCATCCAGAACGACCTATGCTTTCCTCTACAACTCCAGACCTATTTGGATTCCCACAGAAAACTTCAAAATGGGTGACCTCTCTTTTCCTGTTTCTAAACTTAGCACATCCTTCCTCTGTTACCGTAATATTGTCCTTGACTAATAATGCCATAGCACCACCCCCCCGCCCCTTGACCATCTTCTCTGCTCTCACTTAAATATCCAAACCCTGGAACGTGCAAAAACATTCTTGTCCCTGTTCTTTCCATGTCTCCGAAGTGACCACAACGACGAATTCCCTGGTCCGAACCCGTGCTGCAATTACAAACATCTTATTCAGGATGCTCCTTCCGTTGAAGTAGACATACTTCAAACTTCAAGGTAATTCTCAGTAGTGAATACTGAGACAAAATATCCAATCAGGATCGCCCCTCCTTCCTCGGACTCGAGGCGCACGTTAACTCCATTAACCCTGATCGATCCTACCTTCACTCTGGCCAACCTCATGTTTTTCACGTAAGTTTAGAAGTGCTTATAATTCTCTTTAATGCTATCCGCTAAAGCTTTCTTGTGCGCTTTTCCATCTCACATAAGTCCATTTTTAAGCTCCTTCCTGGATAACTTGTAACCCTCTGAAGCCGTGTCTGATCACTGTCTCTGCACTTCCTCTTGGCTAGTTTTTCCACATTCCTTGTCAACGAAGCATTTATCAAGCAAAGAAACTTTGTTTGCCTCATTGGGACCAACCTGTACAGCAGTAAAAGCACGCGCTTCCGACAGAAACTCCACATTTCTAGTCGTGCATTTCCCTTAGAACATTTGCCTGACAACATTTGCTCCCACTATACGCGCCCCGGTTCCAGACTTATAGCATTGCAATTTCCTCTCCCTCCAATTAAATAATTTGCCATACTGTCTGCTCCCATCCCTCTCCACGCGTATAATAAAGGCCATAGAGTTGTGATCCCTATAACCGAAATGCTATCAAACCGAGAGATCTGACACCTGGCATGGTACGTTGCTAAACACTGAATCCATAAAGGACCCCACAGTATTCGGCCAACCATGTGTCTGGAATCCTTCCTAGATAGACCTGACAGAAACCGCTCTTTCCAAAATATTTTAACTAAGTAGGTTCCAATCATTATGAGGGAAATTAAAATCACATATTACAACAACTCTGTTAATTCTGCGACTTTGCAAACTGCTTTCCAATCTGCTCATCCGTGCCTCTGTTCCGATTAAGCGAACTGTAGAAAGCTACCAATACATTGATAGTTTCCTACTTGCACAACTGCTGCCTTTGCAGAAAATATCTCTTTCTGCAGCTGTCAGACTTTGCCGAATTAGCAATACCACTCCTTAAACTCTTATACATCCACATCCCCATTCCATTTGAAACATCTAAACCCGGGAACATCCAAGAACTGTTACTATTCCTGTGATAACCAGGTCTTTGTAATGGTCAAGAAATCACAGTTCTAAATACTGGTCCATGCTCTACGTTCGTCTCCCTTATCCTGATAAGTCCACTGTTAAAATAGAAAACTTTAATCCATCACACTGAATGTACCTTTGAGCTATCAAGTGCCATTAGCTTCTCACAGACACTCCACACGCTCTTTCTGGCTGTTCACTACCGAGTCCATCATCTGATCCGTAGCTCTAGTTCCTAACCCCTGCCTCACTCGGTTAAACGTGCATAATGACTTCTGGCTGCTCACCATCGCCACTGAGTACATGTTTCAACGGCTCCATGCTACCCTGAACCCTGGCACCTGGGAGGAAATGCCATCCTTGATTCCTGTGTGCGAACACAGAATATCCGTTCTCTCCCCCAAACTATCCAGTCTCTTGTTGCGAAGGGTCTGTTTAACTTTATCATTGACTGCTGTGCCCTGGAACTCGTCATAGTGTCACTGACTTGGCTATTGCCGATTCCCCGAATGGAAATCTCCCCTATATTATCCAAAGCGGGCTACTTGTTTACGAGGGAATTGACCACACGAGTTTCCTGCACTGTCCACTTGCACCCTTTGCCTTTCCTGGTGGTCACGCAGCTACTCTCTAATTGCAGTTTCCGTGTGACCATCTGATTAAAACTCACTACTCAGCATCGTGAATGAGATCATTTTCGTGTCTACTGTGAACTTTAACACGTGGTCCCCAAATTCAAGGCAGCCCTTTGAAATGCAGCCAATTGCTGTCCCAACAATGATCTCTGAGGAATATCAATAACCACTGATGGCGAACCAGAAAAATACAGCTTTATTCCCAGTCTTTGATTTCTGTTCATTAACAATGCTGTCAAATTACCCAAAAAATTATGCACATTCATCTTATTCAGCCAGATTTTTTGTGCAGCAGGTTGTCCAATGCTTTCTGGCAACCCAGAAACACAACATCCATCGTTTTGCTGTGGTCCACTGCACTCACAATACCCTCAAAGAATTGCTGTGATTCGGCTAAACGCGAACTACCTTTCATGAAACCATTATGTATCTGCCAAATATAAAACTTTCACCAATATCTCTCTCTCTCTCTCTCTCTCTCTCTCTCTCTCTCTCTCTCTCTTCCCTGATAGACCCAAGCACTTCCTCACTAATGAAGTTAAGCTAACTCATCAATAGTGACCGTTTCTTGTCTATCTTTTCTTAAATCAGTGGCATGGCACTTATTGTTTTGTAATCTGCCAGAACCGCCACACAGTCCACAGTCCATACAGTGTGTGAGTGCGTGTGTGCACGGTTGTGATGGAGTAGATGCCTGTGAGTAGATGTGTGAGTGAGTGTGACGTGGGAGTGTATGAGTCTGAGAGAGAGCGTGTGCATGAAAGAGGTTCGCTCTCTCTCTCAGGTACACTCATACACTCATACTCAAATTCGTGGCAACACACTTTCACAGGCATCCACTACGTCTCAATCCCATACAATGCACACTCACACTATTTCCTTTTCTCTCACCTTCACACACACGCGCTCAATCTCTCACGCTCTCTCACTCCAATGCGCACAAATATAAATATATATATATATATATAGGGGTGAATTTGCATTTGCAGATTTGCATTTGCTTATATATTATATGTCTTCGATAAGCAGATAATCTGTTGGCAGTCAGTCCGTGTGACGTTTCATTAATTCCGGTTTTGGAAACAGAAACGGTCTGACTCAAGGGTTTAAAAACAGCCAGACTCTAACCTTACTCCTTCAATGCATTGTCGGAGCTAATATGTCTTCTTTCCAAAATTAAATCTTTAAGATATCTCTGGAATGTGACTAGAAAAGAGTTCTGGGATTTACATGTAAATGATTCGAAACGTAAAACCCATTCTAAGTGATTAAAGACTTAAAAGCGATATAAGTGTGTTCAATACATTGCATCCGTTGTATGTCACTTTGATCTTTTAGTATTAATTCTATTTCCTATGGTTCTGCCCCAGTAGCTACCCGAACAAGCAGCAGCGCTCTGAAAGCTTGTTTTGGACTATAACATGGAGGTTTGTGATGTTTGACTTTCAACACCACCCCAGTCCAACACTGGCACGTCCACATCTCTGCTGCTATCATTTCATCGATGGATTTGAGTACCTGAAATCTAAACGTTGACTTCGTTGAAGGAGGGAATTTTTCACGTACTTACTCTCTCTAAACCTCACATAAGCTGAAAAACCTCCATTTGGTCTTCCTTAGTTCAGGGATAACACTTCCAAATTTTCCAAAACACAAAGAGAACAAAATCACATCCCTGTTAAACACCGTCAGCATCATTTCTCATGTCTTTGTACACAAGGAAACGCCATCAGTGTCCTCTCCAATACAATCACAGAACCCCTCCAGTGCAGAAACAGCAAATCAGACAATAGTGTCTGAAGCCATCCTCTGAACAGCATCCCAACCAGTACTAGCTTCCCTCCCTTTCCCCGTATATTTAAACTGAAGAAGGGACAGCCAACTGGGTTGTGATTTCAAATAAACCTGCTGGAGTATAACCTGATGTCGTGTAACTTCTGACCTTATCCCTGCGTGAACCACGGTTATCTAAAAATTCCGTGGATACGAGATGGCAATTTAAAATAGCCAAGCCACCCAACCTACAAACCTAACAGCAGGAATAGCCACTGAGCCAATGTACCATCACACTGAGCACTATCCGTATCATCATTGCCTGGAACCCAGTGAAAGTAAGTTGCGTCCATCAGCCTGCATTCAATGTTTCGAAACGTTACTCTGTGCAGCACGATCTCATTCGTGCTGCGGGATATTTTTCGGCAGACGCATCTGAATCGGTATAGACCGTTTCTTGTTCAGCTTCCTGTTTCTCATAAACACTTCAATGCGGAACAAATGTATCAAATCATTTTCATTTCAACATGGACACAAGGTGCAGCTTACTGAGATCACTTGTTTGCCGTTTCACTGTCTCTGTCTCCCCGGGAGCTTTCAAACTTTCCCCACGCTCGTTCAGACATCACCGTCGTTCCTTTGATATGCCTCATCAATAGTGGAGTCATGCATTAATAATCCGCACTTGGGAATGGAGTGACAGTTTTAAAGCATTTAAACTGTCCTCAAGGCGGAATTGAGCTCCAGTCTCCCGCGGGAGAAGCGGGGACACGAGACGAAGGAGGACAACCGTGTTGAAGAAACCTCTTGAAAAACAACCACCAAACAATCCGAATCCCATTTTCCATCTTTTAGCCAATAACCTTGGTATCACAAATTCACATCTGAATATTTCTTCAGTCGATGATTGTTTCTGCTTTCCCACCCTTACAGCCAGTGAGTTCCAGATACCAACCACCCGGTGGTAAGTGTGATCATCTCAGAGAATGTTGCCAAATAAAAAAAATCAACTTCTTATCGTGTTTCACATAAAGTAAAATGTCTAGAGCATGTATTGCCATGAATTAGATTCGAACAGAGACTGATATTGATAGTCTTTTACAAAACATAAAAGGTTCAGGATAATGTTGAAATGTATGCTTCAAAATCAATATCGTTTCACATCGGCTACATCACCAGTATCCCCACAAAACGCAGACGATCACATATAGTCCCAGTTCCAGTCCCCAGGCCCGGTATCAGAAAAACGGTGGCGCAGCTACGATGATCCAACTGGAAAGGGGGAGGGTAATGAGCTCGCGAAACTACTCTGTGGCTACAGTGATGCAATCAGTGAGCGCTTGGTCATTCTAAAACATTATAAACGCGCTTGAATTGCTAGGGTTAGGAATTATCCTGGTCAAATGCAGGGAGAAGAGAAGACTTGTCCCCGTTTATAATACCATCGCAATCAACAGTGGACTTTGCTGAGACAGCTGAGTGCTGCAACTGGAGCGTGTTAAACGCTTAATTTTGCGGTAGCGGGTTCAAACTTTGATTTTGCTGTTAAGGTTGGTGTTTCTGACATCGGCAGTAGCAGCTGCTGTTGGTCGCGTCACCTCAGAACCTGCTTCTTGTTTCCAGTAAGTACTTCAAACTGGAAACGTTGGTGTTATGGTGATTCACTCAACTCGTCATCCTTGGGCATTGGGACACAGAACTGGTGTCGTTCAATTTCGATGAATAAAACCTGGAAAGCAAAAATGAACTCAGGAATAGAGATTATTTCTTTAATTTCCTGACTGTTCGGGAGGGGATTCTGCCATTTGTACTCAATCCTGCGTACTTGTGATTCCATGGCCAGCACAACATAGCTAATCCTCATTCCTAGAATCCCTACTTTGTGGGGAATCAGGCCATTCGGTCTTTCGGTTCCACAACGATCCGGTGAAGTGCATCCGAACCAAACGCAAAGCCCATAACCTATTCCATTATCCAGCATTTCCAATCGCTGATCCACGTAACCTGCACATCATTGGACTGTGGGAGGGAGCCCACGCGAACACACAGAAAACTTGAAAATTGTCCACAGACAATCGCTCAAAACCTGGGTCAAAACCATTTTTTCTGGGGCAGCGAGGCAGCGACGATTTCGGGATGAACAACAAGCGCTGTCCTAACCAGCGATACACACATTCTATGGAAGAATGAGGAATAACAAAAAGACATTCACAACAGGGAAAACGGGACTTGTGCCAGTGTGGGCACGATTTGAACTGATCGTTGACTCTGGATAGATAAAAGGACACTGACAACAAAGAGAAACCAGGGCAATGCGGGGACAGCTGGAAGGGAATCAATTCCCAGCTGAGGTGGAAACTCATTTTCTTAGTCATGCTGGAGAGTGATCTTTCAGAAATCCTGTGTGTGGGAAGGGATCACTGAGCAAAACAACCTCCGGAATCACTAGCAAAATTACATATCCCAGCAGGTGTTTGGTTATGCTGTCAATGCTGTTGTTAATAACAACCAACTACGTGTTACATAGCGTCAAGATCATAGAGTTATACAACATGCAACCAGGCCCTTCAGTTCATCAGTCCAGGCTGAACATAATGCCAGACTAAATTATTCACATCTGCCCACTCTTGGTATCCGCTGAGATTTGATCATACCCTTGTGGTATTATGACTGTAGTGTTAATCTCAAAGTCCATGTGATATTTTGGGAACACCGTTTGAAATTCTGGCGTGGCAGATGGTGGAATTTGAATTCCATAAGTACCTGGAAACGAAGCGCCCAATGATGACCCTGAATCAGTTGTTGTAAACAATATTCTGATTCACATTCGCCAGTTCGGGAAGGAAACTGCCATACTTATCTGGTCTGGCTTACATGTGAGTTTGGAGCAATAATGTCGTGGTTGACTCTTAACTTCCCTCCGGGCAATAAATGAATGAATAGTTTTATTTTAATCCCACTGATTCTTTCTTATTCATATAACTGTGCAAATACCCAAAAATGCTGTAATTGTACCCTCCTCCATCACTTCCTTAGGAAGTTAATTGCACACGTAATTCACCCACTGTCAAAAAATGCCTCTAACTTTTTAAAACATATCTCTCTTTTCACCTTAGGTATGTACCATCTAGATTTGAAATCATCTTCTTGGGGAAAAGGCAGCTACCGTTACCTCTATTGAAACTCTCAATAATTTACAAACTTCGATCAAACTTTATTCCAGTGTAACCATCTCCAGTCACTATGTGATATCTTCAAGTTCCTGTGTTGCAGACTTGAGCAGTTTGAAATGACTTATCCTATTACTGTGTAATAGGATACTGCTGCCATTTGACCTACTCTGGTCCCAATGTTGTAGACTCAAGGAGCAGATTGGTGTCCTCCTGTAACTGAATTTCAGCTTCCAGAGGCTGAATAGCCTCGTCCTGTTCTGGTGTAACAAGTCGTATGCCTTAATATACTTCTTTGTTTCTGTGCAACAGACTTGAGATGTGGAATGGATTTCTCCATTTGCTGGTAATTTGCTTCTGTTGCTGACCCCTTCCGGTATTCTGTGTAAAAATCAAATCACCTTTAATGTTTGTAAACTCTACTGACTATTGGCTCAACCTGATAATACTTTCCTTATAAATGCAGACCTTCATTGCAGCAATCAGTTAAAAGAGCCAACTGAGCTTCAAATGCAGCAACATTCTTTCTTCAGTGCGGAGATTGAATCGGTACACACTGCTCCAGACGTGATCTCACGAAGATCCTGAGCAGCAGCAGCAGCAATACGTTGCCAGCCTTTTTTCAGTTTCCAGCCCAGATTAGATCAGTCTCAGCTGCCTGGAAGAATGCACAGCATTATTGCAAAGTATGGGCGGCAAGGTGGCTCAGTGGTTAGCACTGCTACCTCACTGTGCCCAGGGTATGGGTTCGATTCCCACCTCGGACAACTGTCTCTCTGGAGATTGTGCGCTCTCTCCGTGTCTTCGAGGGTTACTTCCGCGTGCTCCAGTTTCTGCCCGCAATCCAATGATATGCAAAGCCCAAAATGTTTAATTAGCCATGTTAAATTGCGCATAGTTTTCGGAGCTGAAATCCGGGGTCAACAAATAGGGCAATGCGTCTGGTGGGTTACCTTTCGGAGGGTCGGTGTGGATTGGTTGGACCCGGAGGGCCTGTTTATACACTGTGTGGAATTTGTAGCATAACTATCATAAAGGGAGATCTGTTGAAAATATCAAACTGCCATTTGACAAGAACAGACAAGATGTAGCGGGGTGAACTCACAACAGGTCAAAATAAGTCTCGCCAATTTTCTCATCTCAATCTTCTGTTTATCTCTCCACAGCCCGTGTCAATCAGATTCTACAGAATTTGGTAAGGTGGAGCTTAGAGGCAGCAAATATTGATCGGGGTTATATATCAAAGTGAAATATGCAGTACAAGTGTTGGGCATGTTATAAAACAGGAAATTAGACACGAACGTTTGTGTCTGGTGTTGTGATAATTCAAGTCACAAATTCTGGTTACATCGAAATGGAATTAAGTTAAAACAATGCTAGTTGGGGGAAATGGATTTCATGAGCATGTATGAGTTGGATTGCTTTATCCGTATGTTGACCACCAAGCTCTATATCAAGCTCATTTGGAATTGGTGTTTTGTGATCAGAAGAACGAAATGAAAGCTTTGCTGTGAAGGGGCTTTTGGGAATGCTGATCATAATGAGTTGATGATTTTAAAATAATGTTTGAGTACAAGAAAGTTTTTGTAATTACGTTTGTAAATGGTGACAGAATAGTCATATGGACAAGAATGGAATAGTGTAGGTTACATGGGATTCAGAATGGTTCCACAGGTCTGCGCAACATCAAAGGCCGAAATGACTGTACAGCGCAGCAATGTTTTATGTGCTAAACCTGAATCATGGAGATGTGACGGCAAGTTGGCTTCAGGGAATTGGAAAAGTACATGAAAATGATGTTTTACAAGACAGAAAATGTGTGTTATTTATGGAAGCATGGCAAGGAATACAGCATACATTTATCCCTGCATGATGACAACAACAAAATGGAAAGCTGGCTCAATAATGGTTAACAAAATATAAGACATCAGATCAAATGAAACTGCTTATTTAAATGACTAAATTGTGGGAACCCATGGATGCAAAGAAATTTCGGACCCAGTAAAGGAGATCAAAGAAACTAATGAGGAAATCAAAAAAGAAACAAAATTTTACAATAACTGGAACCATGAAGACTTTCGAAAAACTTCTACTGATACTTGAAAGGAAAATTTAATGTCAGTTGTGGAATAGTGCATTTGCAGACAGGATAATTTATTTTAGAGAACAGAGATATTACGGGGAAACTAAACAGTTACATTGTGCCGATGTTCAAGTAGGAAGATCCAGAAAATCTCACATAAATACGGTATGACCGTGGTAATTATAAATAAAGAACAAATTCATTCAAATCAATGGTGAAATAACATTTGGAATCATAGATTATTTAAGCGTTGATACATTTGACGAAGCAATAAATGTCATGCCAGAATTTTGAAAGAAGTGTGATACACATATTGATTACAATGGGGAATCAAATTTGTTTTCCAATTCATTCTGCACAGGCAGGAAACTCAGTCTGCGTTGTCTACTGATCAAAAAATTAGAGGTCATCACAGTGAAACTAACACAGTGGCATGGAGAAGTGTAGGCAGGCAAGGTGAAGAAAAATTCTAAAGTCTTCCGCAAGAACAGCAAGTGACACAGAATAACCAGGGAACAATTAGGATCCAGTATAATTAAAGGAGGCACACTATTAATGAATTCGAGAATGTTGATAGATTTCAAAAAGAGAATGTCACATCTGCTTTATTTGGGAGAAGGCGGATGCAGGCACAGAATTCGAGAAGATTGGCTGTGAGGCTGTTGAGCAGATTGATGCAAGCAGACATTGATGGTTTTGGCAGTTGGAAAATTGATCGAGTAGCTTGGTTCCGGTGAGTTGTATCTCAGGCTATTGTCGGAGAAAACGGAGGAGAGCGAGTGGTCCAAATAATTAAGTTGACTCTTGCCTCAGGGAAGTTGCCAGAGGACTGAAGAACAGAAATGTAGTTCCAGTTTGCAGGAAAGGTGGCGGAGCTAAGCCAGGGAACTATAGACCAGTGAGTAACAGATCAGTGTGAGTGAAACCAGTGAAGAAAACAGGGAGGGAGAAAGTTGGTATCCATCTGGAGAGGGAATATTTGACCAGGGATCGTCAGCATGACATTTTGAGACCGAAGTCACACCTAATCAATTTTATTGTTTTTTTTTTATTTCAAGGATGTCGTTTATAAGTGTTTCAGCAAAGTCTTTGAAAAATACACAAACGGGAACCTGTACAAGAAATTAAAATCACATGGTATCGGGGGAAATTAATAAGCTGCATCCAATATGTTAGCGCCTTCTATTTCCTGAGTGGCAGAAGGCAGAGTGGGTGGTAGAAGGATTTTCGTGTGACTGGAGACGCTTGGGTTTTTAAAAAAAATGCACATACGTTCAAGCCGCAGGAATTAGTAAAACAGCTGTATTTGGGCCGACCTCATAACGTGAGCAAAGTGGCGATGATTCCAACAGTAGCTCAGTGTTGAGATTTGCTGGAAACCCCATCAGGATCTGTAGTGATGGCTAAATAACAGTTGCAGATTGAGAAAGTAGAGTTAGAAGCAGAAATGAAACTGTTCGACTTACGATTATGAGAAAAAAGGGAACTAATTGCATTAGCAGAAGTAAAAGGAAAAGAGAGAACGTTTGAACTTCAGAAATGGACACTTATGAATGAAACTCCCCTTAAAAGGATGGAGACGAAGGATGAATGAAGGCTTCTTGAGGAAGAGAATTAGAATGAGCCAACCCATGGTACTAAATTGACTGGAGTGAATCTGTTTAAATACATTCGCGCCTTACTTAAATTTGATGAGAAGGATGTGGACACCTTTTTCATTTTATTTGAAATAGTGGATAAACAAAAGAAGTGGCTAGTGACCATGTGGATTTTGTTGATGCAAACAAAATTTTAGGGAGTGTGGTGCGAGGGAGTATGAGGATGTGAAGAAAGTTATTTTAAGAGTACATGAGCTTTGACCAGAAGAATTCAAACAACTTTTCAGTAATCTTAGGAGGGATCCTGGTCAAACCTGTACTGAATTTGAATGGATCAAATAAAGTATTATCGATAGATGGATAATAACTTTAAAAATAGAGCAAACTTAAAGTGCTCTTCGAGATAAGTATTTTGCAACTGTTCAAACATTCACTGCCTGAAGTTATCCGAACTCTGGTGAAAGAAGAGAGACTGAAAACGGTAAGGTTAACAGTTGAAGTGACTTTGATTATGAGTTGGTGTAGAAAACACGCTTTGTTTTCCAGAATTTATTTCAGTCTGTGAGGGATAAAAAAAGTGGAAAGCGAAATCCTCACGTGTAAAACAGATGTTGGTAACGATCATAGGGAATACTTAGCACAGCATTCAACGCCCATGGAGCGGATAAACAAGTTAAAGAGTATTTTCATTGTAATAAAATGGGTCACATGGAATCACAATGTTGGTGGGCTCGGAAAAATGCCAGATCAAGGAAAACAGGATAAGCCTGTGAGTATTGTGGAAGTGGTAACAGAAAGCGCAGTGGAGGCGAGAAAGCCACATCAGAATGTATAAGCTCATCGGAAGTTGATTGAGGAAGAAGGATGAGATCCGCTTAGAAAATATACCAACAAATGTAAGTTTTATTTGCATAGGCCAAGAGTAGCCATACAATGGTTGCGCTATCAAGGGACACAGGATCCTAACAGTCTGTTATGTTTAAAAATGAGCAGTATGCACTCCTGAAGGACTATTGCCAGAAATCTACTGGCAACGTTGAAACAAAAGGCAGTCAATTATGCAAAGTGAGATTAGAGAATGCAGAAAAGATTGGATATTTTCTGGTAGTAGTACTGGACATACTACCAGAAGAAAATGTGTCCTTGTGAATGATATACATGATACACTGGTAGTAGTGCTGCCAACTGTGGTTGAAAAGCCAATGGTGACGCTGGCTACTGAAGCAATGCAGGACTCTTGCCCTGCAACCTTTCCTGATCATGGGGTGACGCGGTCACTTAGTCACCAGTTGAAACAGGTAAGTTCAGAAGTACAGATAAGGAAGCTGAAGGGTATTAGCAGAGACATTGTTCATTCAGAAAATTGAGAAAAAACAGGAGCAAATTGCTGATTATGCTAACATTTTTTTGCTCAACTAAATTAATTGAGTTACGGCAGAAATATGAAAATTTACAATTTAAAGCAGTATTATCAAGAGATATACAAGGAAAATTAATCTGAATGTATCCGTGAGTGCCAATATCTTAAAAATGATGTCTTGATGAGATAATGCAAACTATCTCATATTCACGCATCTGACAAATGGACAGAAATTCAGTGAACTGTTTGGCCAGTGGGGCACAGAAGGGAGGAGTTACACGAGGTGCGTGAACTACAACTTAGAGTTCATTTAGGTGTGAGGGAAACACAATATTATGTACAAAGACATTACTAGTGGCCTGAAGTGCACAAGGATATAGTTGAATTTTTCCTGATGTGTCATCCATGTCAGGTAATTGGAAAAAAAATGTAACAGGCAGTAATAAAAACAACATATTTAATACGTATCCCAGCGTTTGTGCAACCTTTTACAAGATTCTTAATTGATTATGCCGGTCCTCTACCAAAAACAAAACGTAGGCATCATCATTTGTTAACAATAATGGTTGCATTGACGAGATTTCCCCAGGCCTTCGCATTACACAATACCGCAGCTAAAATGATTGGAGAGGAATCACTTTTTTTTTTCACTAGATACGAACGAAATCCAAACTACTGGGGGAAGTTTTGACCGTTTAGGAATGAATCAGCTCAAATCAACTGCGTACATCTAGAATTGCAGCGAGCGCCATAAAGGAGTCAACAAACATTACATAACATGTTGAGGGCTTAAATTCAAGACTATCTATGTGATAGGGATAAGCGAATTCCGTTTGTGTTTTTTGCGATTAGATATATACCAAATGAATTTTCCAAATTCAGTTGCTTTCAATTAGATTGTTGGTAGGAAATGAGAGGAGCGTTAAAATCGCGTAAGGAGAAATTAATAAGGCAGAATTTTGAACTGTCTTGCAAATTTTCGGGAACAATTAAATAGAGCTGGGGAGTTGGCCAGACAGTACTTAAAAGAAGCTCAGCATGAATTGAAAGACGAAGTGGACAAGTAATAATGTAAATGCAATTTTGTTATCGGTAATACAGTATTCGTGATACTTTCAATAATATATCAACCCTTAAACGGGAGGTTTAGTGGACCTTATCAAATAGACAGTAAATCCAGTGAGATGAACTACTTGACAAGGATACCAGATAGGAATAAATATCACAGAATGTGTCAAGTGAATGTGATCGCAAGGCATTTTGATGGGGAAGGAAAGAAGGAGGAGAAGGTGTTAATAAATACAGAAGGAATAACCAAGTTCAGGCCATTCTGAATTGGGAATTCCCCATATTAAACTGGACAATCACGAAGCTCAAGAATTGGAATGAATGATTGTGTTATCCTCCTGAGAAAAATCGAAATGACCTGAAAGAGTTTTTTACCATCACATGGGATGATATTTGGAAATAAAATGGGATGTAATAAACTAATTTTTCGTGTTGCAGTTGTTGGAGATGCTATTCCGATTAAACACATTCTTAGAGGCATAACCGTCGAATGTGGATACAGGTTCAGAAGGAGATTGAGCATATGCTCCAAGACTATATAATCAATGTGAGTTGCAGTGACTGGAGCTCACCCAATGTAATGTTGCCAAATCCAGTTGTTACCCAACGGTTATGCTTGGACTATCACAAAGTCAAATTTACAAAGACTGATGCATGTACAATTTCGTGCTTGGAAGACTGCATTGAAAATCTGGGACAAGCAAATTACCTTTTTAATTTGGACTTGCTCAGAGGCTACTGGCAGGTGCCTTTGTCAGAAAATAAAAGAAAATTGGCTTTTGTAACGCCGAATGTACTGTATTAGTTAAAGTCTAATAAATTGAGACGAAAAGTGTTCCAGGCACGTTTCAGAGACTAACCAATAATATCATTCTTGGCTCACCCAACTGTGTTGTGTACATTGAGAATCTGGTGATATTTAATCAATCATTTCAGGAACATTTACAACATCTGTCGGATTTGTTTGATTGACTTTGGAAGGCCGCCCTTTTCAGACACCTAGATAAAACTTAATTTGCAATAGCGCGAGTCACATTCCTGGGTCATGTTATTGGACACGAAAAAGTGGCACCATGCGTTGCGAAACGAAAGATAATTGAAAAATTTCCCATAGCATCAACAAAAAGGAAAAAACGGATGAAATGGGTTTTATCGAAAGTTTGTGCGGAATTTTAGCAGTTTGGCTGCTCCACTCACTGAATTGCTAAAGAAAAGCAAGCAGTTTCATTGGATTGTGGATTGTCAGAAGGTATTTGACAGACCAAAAACATGGTAACCGACTGTCCCGGTATTAGCCACACCTGAAGACGCTAAGCTCTTCAAGATGGTAATCTATTCCAGTGATGTCCGTGTCTGTGCTGTGCTCCTTCAGGAAGACAACGAGAAGATAGCAAAAAAAAATCTATTGGCTATTTCCCCAGAAGTTTGAACGTTCATCAGGAGAAAGAGCTCACATGTGATAAAGAGACTTTGAACTTCTTGTTGGCATTACTAGATTTCAGTGTTTATATTACCAGCAACACGTCTGAGACAAACAAATACAACGGTTATAGCACATTGAAGTTTGAGGAGTAATTTGAGGACAAAATACCAGACTATTTAGATGGAAACTGTTATTACATCCATTCATGTTTAAAATTGTGCACGAGGAAGGTCGTGAAAACGTGATTCCGATGCATTTGTCGAGACTTCAATGAGCAATTGAGAATGTTTCTTGGTGGGAGAAAAGCAGCCTGAATGCGGATGCAGTTGTAAATAATTTCATGCTTATAGTCAATGAATATTTGTGAGTTCTGGAGTACTAATTAACTTTTTGGGGGATTGAGAAATGAAGTCATCTTTGTAAATTGATCGTACATTTATTTTTAAGCGGAGGAATCACAAAGCTGGTGAAGTGTCATCGATATTTTTAAGAATGATTCCAAACGATACAAGGTTCCAAAATGTCTGAAGTTCGAAAATTTATTGTGGCCCGTTTTTGTTTAACTTTTCACGGAATGCATTATGGAGAAGGCTTTCAAGTGTTTTCAAACACTGGTGTTATCAAGTGGGCTTGGCCATCTCTCTAGCTGCGCAGGTCAGTAAAGTCCGGGGGTTAGCTGAGTCAAGTTGACAGTTGATAATGAATGCTCTCCCCTTCTTGTACCCATCGGACTTCGTAACATGCATTTTTTACATTTTGTTACACTTTGTGCTAAGTGATGTATATTTTGTGATTGATGCATGTGTTTTGGAACAGCATCATTAATAAGGAATGGCCTGTCGATTTCAGATATCTTACATTATTTAGGTATTGATTTTACGGTTCATTCTGTTTCATTCCATACTTTTGGAAATAACTTCTTCCTGTTTAAGAGTAGGCAGTCTGACCAGCCAGTTCGGCCCGACATTCTATTCTGAACCTCTGAAAAGTAACGACAGGGATCCGGGTTCGCTTATCAGCACCAGTGACTGTCTGTGTGGAGATGGCACATTCTCCTCACGTTTGCATGGATTTATTCCGGGTGCTCCGGTTTTCTCCCACAGTCCGACGATGTGCAGTTTAGTTGACTTTGCCATGTTAAATTGCCAATAGCGCTCAGGACTATGTAGGCCAGGTGCATCAGTCAGGAATAAATATAGGGCAAGAGGGAAATGGTTTTGGGCGGTTATTCTTCGAATGGTGTGTGTGGATACATTGGGTCGAAGTGCCTGTTTCCACAAGTTAGGTATTCTATGATATTCTATTCTCTCTCCCTGTTAAGATATTGGTCTCTTTCCAGTTTGGATTCGACCAATCCCTTTTAGAAAGTTCTATTCCATTCCAAAAGATATTCCAATATGCCAAATTCCTAAATTCATGAATATCACACCAGCTCTTCAGCTATTAAATTTTCTCCTTTAACGTTTTGTTCCTTCCGCAGTTGAGTTTAGAAGTGGGACTAAACCAGAAAGCTTTCAATGATTCCGCATCAATTCCACACGGTCCCTTTCTTCCCACGACCTCCCACTCTCTCTCTCTCTCACACCTCGCACTCTCTCTCCTCCTGGCACACACTCTCTCAACCCTACATTTGTCTCTCGCTCCTCCCACATTCTCTGTCTCATCAGTTCCAGCTCTCTCGCGCTCCCCATTGACTCTCCCCGCCCCTCCCATTCTCTCTCAGTCTCTCTTAACCCCCGATTCTTTCTCTGTCTCCATCCTGCTCAGCCTCTCCCACCATTTCTCCCCCCATCAAAACCTGTCTCTGCACGTCTCACTCTTTCTCACACACCTCTTTCACTCTCTTTCATCCCCCAGGACCCCAACACGCTCTCTCTCTCTCTCTTCGGCTCTCTCTCTCTTCTCCCTTTACCCCTACGTCTCTGTCTCGCCGTCTCCCCATCAGACTCTCTCTCTCTCTCAATGAGACTCCCCACACACTGTCTCCGTCGCGTTCTCACTCCTCCTTGTCTCACTCCTTCCCAATCTCATTCGCCTATTCACGTTATCTCTTTGCTCAACTGACTCAGCCATCTGACTCTATTTCCCTCTCCCACGCTGTCTCCCCTCCTTTCGTTCTCTCTCCCTCCCAATCCTCTATCAAGCCCCTCCCACTCTCTCACTTCGCCCACTCTCACCCTCCTTCTCTCCCCATCTCCCATTCTCTCTCTTCCCCTCCCAGTCTCTCTCTCATTTTCTCAATCCCACTCTTTCTCTCTCAATCCCTACCTCTCTCTCTCCCCCACTCTCAATTTCTCTCTCCCCTTTCCAATTCTCTCTCACCAGCTCCCGCGCTCTCTATATTCTCAGTGATACTCTTTGCCTCTCTATCTCTCCCCTACTCTCGCTCCCCCACCCTATTCTCTCTGTCTTATTCTCCACTCCTACTCTATTTCTCTGTCCCCTCCACTCGTCCTCTCTCTCTGCATCCTGCGAGTCAGCCTCTCACTGTCTCTCACTCTCCGCCATTCTGATTTTCTCTCTCTTCCCCTCACTCCAAATCTCTCTTTACAATCAATCACACTCAAACTCATTCTCTCTCCCTTTCTTTCTGTGTCTCTCAACCCACTACTCTCTCTCGCCACCAGTCCAACTCTCTCTCTCACCTCTCTTTCTTTCCCCTCTCTCTTTTTCTCTCTGTTGCTCTATCTCTGTACCTCCCGACAATCGTGGTCTCACACACTCGCCCCCCACACTCTTGCTCACTCCCCATCTCCCTTCACCCCTCAATCTCTTTCTACCCCCGTCTCTCACTCTCCCTCCTTCTCTGTCCCGCGCCCACTCTCTTTACTCCGACCCTGCTCTCTCGCTCGACCACATAACCTCTCTCTCTACAAGACTCCCACTGTCTTTAACCCCCACTCTCACTTTACTCCAATCCAACTTAATGTTCCCTCCCACTCTCGGTCTCTCCCCCCACACTGTATATGTCTTCCCCTTCCACTCTGCCTCACTATCTGTCAAACACCCCTACACTATCTATCTTTCTCCCCTTACCTCTCCCTCTCTCCAATCTCTCTCTCTCTCTCCCTCTGTCTCTCCCCATACTCTCTTTTCCTCCCGTTCAACTCTCTCCCCCCACTACCTCGATATCCGCAACATTCTTTCTCTCTCTTCTCGGCACTCTCTTTCTCTTCCTCTCGCCCTGTCTTTCTCGATGCCACCGTTAACTGTCCTTCTCACTGTCTCTCGCAACATTCTTCCTTCCTTTGTCTGTCTTTGCTTCCCTCCTTCTATCACACCTGACCAGTCTCCCACCCTCTGTTCCTCCGTTTCTTTCTATGTAGCTCTATGTCTCTCCACCTCTATCTGATTCTGTCCATCCATCTCACTCCATCTGACCCTCTCTCTTGGGCTCCGTCATTTCCTCTCTCGCCGGCTGATTCTTTCTCTTTGGTTCCTTCAGTGCATTTGTCAGATTTTCGCTTTCTCTCCCTCCCTCGCCCCATGTCTGACTCTCCCTTCCTCTGTCTCCTTCCCTCCCTCTTCATCTGTTTAGATCTATCGTCTGCTCGTTCGTTGCCTTTCCCTCTGTCTGACTCAGTCTCTCCCTCCGACTCTCAGTTTCTCTCCCGCACTCCGAACTTCATTTTCCCGGTCTCCCTTTCTCTTTCGTCTATCCCGCTTTTGGCCTCTGGCTGAGTCTCCCTGGCTCCGTCACTCCACCTCGAACTGACACACTCTCTCTCAGAAATGGGGGCTGCGTTTGAGATGCTGAAGGGCGAGTGATGATAGAGAGATGTGGGGAAAGTTGGAAGAAAGAGTAAATACGGGAGAGATAAAAACGCGTGAGAGAGACAGAGACAGCAAGGGATAGAATGCGAGGGAGAGAAAGATGCGCTCAACGGGTGGAGCAAACAGGCGTGAGAGAGTGAATTGCGGGAAGAGTGAATTTGAAAGGGAGTGGGGAGAGAAAGACATCGTGAGAAAAAAGAGAGGGAGAAAAATGAGGAAAACGAAATGCGGGGTAAGTAATGGGGAGGCCGTGCAAGAGAGGGGGAGGGGCAAGAGGAATAGTGAGGGATGTGAGTGAAAGACAGAGACATGCATGAGTTTGAGTGGAGATGGGTGAGACAAGGTAATGAGTTGAATTCCAGATAGGAATCGGGGACACATGGGTGAAAGCGAGGACATGGTGACTTGAAACCGTTTCCTGACTACGACCCCATCCTCCACCCCTTCCCTGAGGAGAAGGTCTTCCAGTTGAGTCTGTCTCTCCCTAGCTCAGCTTCTTCAACACACAAACGTCAATGTCATTCACGCCGCTGCTTGGAACTTTTTAATGATAATTTTTATTGTTTTCAAATTGAAGTGACAATGCAGTCATTTGGATGCTACCTTTTCTCTCTGGAATTTGTGTTGAGAGAAACGTGAACAGTTTTCTTGTAATACCTATGAGTTGAGGATGGGCAAAATCTCTCTACCCTCAGTCAGTTACCATAGCATAAGGCGGCTTCATTGCTGAAGCTTTGAACTGACATAAGAAAATCAAGGATGGATTGATGAATGAGTTAATGTGATTGATTGATGAATTTGGGTAAAGGGATATTTCAGCACATTCCTCAGCTGCTGCCTGAAATTAGTTTGCGTCACAGCATAAATCGCAGTGTTTGTGCAACAACTGAGGAGCTGCAGCATGAAGCCCAAGTGCTGCACATACCAATGTAGAAACATAGGGGTATCAACAATCCAAAACATCCTGTTCCATAAAGAATACACCATTAACGTTGACCATAACAGAATGAAATTCACCGAGATCAGAAACAGTAAAATGATGGTATTTCTTCGATTTCTCATTTCTGTGTCAGTCTGAGGGTCCTTATTTGTGCGAATCTTTCGTCTCCTGCGGGCTCTGCTGGTCACTAAAATGTGTCTGACGGTGAAAGTATTGAGCAGCAAAATCAGGAGAAATGCAATAGCCGGGGTTAGAGTGTGGTGGAGGAACTCGATTGTGATCCAGACACGGGAGTAATAAATATCCCGTGTAACCTTACAAAACCAGGGGAAGTTCATCAGCGAATAGCGAGCAGAGAACATAAAATACCAGAAAATGTTCTTTAAACAGCTCAGCACCGCCACTGTTCCCAGAACCACAGCCGCTGTTTTCTTAGTGCAATATTTACTTTTCAGTTTCTGGCAACAAATGGCCACAACTCGATCAAAAGTGAATGTGACGGTGAACCAGACAGAACAGTCAGTGGCTGCATAAAGCAGGACGGCGTGTATGTTACACACGGGGATGGACTCCAGGAAATAAAAGTGATCGTTATAAACAATGGGAATGTGTCTCAATATCAGATCGATGATAATGACCAGTAGATCTGCCAGTGCCATGGCCTCCAGGTATCGTCTGACACATGGAGACAATCCACAATCTTTATAAAGCAGGACGTAGATCGTCGCTACGTTAACTGTGAGGAAGGAAAACAAACACATTATGCATCAGTGTGGAGGCAAAGTGACCCGTTTGATTGAAGATAGAGTGAGATTTTCAAATGTGACACTGCATTCAGAGATTTGCTGAAATAATTGGAGTTGAAATAGCAAATGGGAGGGACTGAATTAATGACCAAAATGAGTCAAAATCCACACGAAATCCTCCCTCCCCAAACACACAGACATACATCCATCAAAACAGATGGTTTCCAGAACATTCCCAATCACTCGACAGCAGAGACAAGTCACTCCTTTACCGTTCCAAATATGGTAAGTGCAAATATTGCCGTGCTTAAGGCTTCAATTCCACTTCCTTGAACACATTCTAGGGAATGTTGGCTACAGAATGTCGCAGGGAACATCGATTCTTGAATGTTGTGGGGAATGTTGAGTATAGAATGCTCCGAGGAATGTCGGGGACAGAATGTTCCGGGGAATGTTAATTATAGAATTTTCCAGTGAATATTGGTTACAGAATGTTACAGGGAATATCAGTTGTGGAATGTTCCAGAGAATCTCTGTTCTCGAGCGTTCTGGAGATTGTCGGTTTTAGAATGTTCTGGGGAGCGTCGGTTAAAGAATTTTAAGTGGAATGTTGTTGACAAAATGCTCCGGGGATTGTCGATTTTATGATGTCTCCGGGAATGTCGGATGCAGAATGTTCTGGGGAATGTCCTTGAGAGAGTGTTCTCGGGAATGTCGAGTATAGAATGTTCCAGAGAACTGAAAATGTGTTGCTGGAAAAGCGCAGCAGGTCAGGCAGCATCCAAGGAGCAGAGCAATCGACGTTTCGGGCATGAGCTCTTCTTCAGGAATGTTTCTGAAAACTGTCGTGCATCGAACGTTCAATGGAATGTTGGCTATAGAATATTCTGAGGAATATCAGGTATGGAATGTTGTGTTGGATTTCGGTAAGATAATTTTCTGGAAAATGTCGGTTATAGAATGTACCAGGGACATTCGAATATACAATGTTCCGGAGAATGTGGTGTATAGAATGATCCGGGGAATGTCATGCATAGAATGTTCCATTAAATGTCGGGGACAGAATGTTCTGGGCATTGTCTGGTATAGAATGTTCCGCGGAATGTTGGGTGTAGTATGTGATGAAGTCATAAAGGCCCAAATCAGAAAGGACATTTTGCCAATTAGTTTTGGTGAGACCAACTCATTCTCGCGGTGGGAATCTCTCCGGAAATTCAACTGGCGCTTTGCAACGAAAACAATAGAGTGGAGACAATATCACGGCCATTTCATGTAACATCCTTTTTATGACACAAAAGATGGT
This sequence comes from Chiloscyllium plagiosum, assembly GCF_037043375.1. Lineage (NCBI taxonomy): Eukaryota > Metazoa > Chordata > Chondrichthyes > Orectolobiformes > Hemiscylliidae > Chiloscyllium > Chiloscyllium plagiosum. The sequence continues at coordinate 21,628,977 of NW_028270190.1, forward strand.
ATCTGTTATTCCGAGATTTCCCCTACCTCTTTTTCGATTCTGCATATCACACCCAACTGTGAAATGTCTTGGATATTCAGTTGCCAAAATTGGTCACTCTGTAGCGAGAACCATTGTCACCGTAATTCCTCATATTGCCTGGTCAAGAATCGTCATGCGCAAAGAATCAGATCTGACGGGTAATGATTCATAAATCGCAATTACCATCCCTAAGTATATGCTGCAGCACATGTCGGACAGACCCAGTGATGACGGCACCGTGGGATACAATCAGGAAGAGAGTTACATGGAATTTCCCAACATTGATTTCAGAACCCAGGAAATCTCATGGTAACTAGTCAGAGATGGTCCAGGAAATTGCGTGATGATGGACACCTACTGCACTGCACATCGCTCCTCGGTGATACTCCGTTTCCCTCGATGGTGAAATGAAATGTGATGAAGCACTGAGGGTTACAAGGACACAGAATGGACTCTGGGTGTGGTACTTCAATGTCCATCGTCAAAAGTGTGTGCACAGATCCACGATTGAAAGAGCAGCTAGAGGCTTCAAATGCACAGTAGCCAGTCTGTGAGAAAGGATCGGGGAACCAACAAGAGTCAAACATTCTTCCCAAACTCCTTGTCACGGATGTATCGGTCCTTCACAGTATCTGTCCGATGATCCAGCACACAGTTATCGTGGTGGGAAAATTTCAGTTTCATATTGAAAGTACCGCCCACTGTGATATATAGCACTAAATCCTGCAAGGTAGGACATATTTTAAAAGGGCTGAACAAATGGAAACTGGGCATGAATAAGGCACTGTGGGCCATCAGTAGCTGCAGCATCAATGTCCTTCCGTTCATCAGAAAGTCACCACTGGTTTAGTCACTGAGGGTTCCAAAATATCCATCACCACTCAAAATTGCACCAATTCTGAAGCAGTATATTCAGCCCATCAAGTGTTTTAAACAGGAACAGAATGAGACCATTCAGCCATTCGTGTTTGTTACTCAGCAAATGGACTAATGAGTTAATCTCCCCTGGCTGTTTCGCAGGAAATCGAAGGGGGGTATTCTGCCTTTAAATGCTGCTGCATACTAATACAGGAATAACTGGTTACTGAGTCGGAAGCTGGAATAAATTAGCAATTCATTAGTCTTTATCAGTTTATCACGCATTAATGACTACAGTGACATACTGAACAGTACTGAGTCTTCAAATATTTACAACAATTATCCACGTTTTAGATTAATGGAAGAAATGCATTCTAACTAAGACAGACAGGACATTAAGTTATCACGATGAGGTAGAGAATGTGAAAATGTATACGCAATAGAAAACAATTTGTCAGATGGAATATAACGTGGGTAACAGTGAAAGTTTGAATTTTTCATGAAAATTAAATGGCTGCATATTACATACATGGAGAGACATTATAGGGCTTAGTGACACAGTGTGTACTGGAGGTTCACTCTGACCCGTTCAGACATCAGACCTGTTGTTCCATCCCCCTATTGATCTGCTTCCTTATGTTCCCAGTGGCCCCGTTGTCCTTCGTACATACTGGATATTTTGATGCGTTTGGTTGCTGGTGAGGAATGGTGAGGGGAAAGTCATTTTAAGTAGTGCATCAAAAGGAGGGCCTTTATCAGAGACCATCCTTTCTTCTATGTGGAGTACTGAAGTCAATGGGAACAGCTGACTGATCCTGAATGCCGAGGCTTTTTCTGCAGCCGGGATCGTGTTTATTCACGAATAAGATGTATTGTGGTTGGGTACACTGTAACAGTAATGGAGTGAGAAACGGAGGGGGCAATCACAAGAAAGAGAACATAAAATTAAAACATTGTCAGATCAGCTGAAATAGTCAGTAATATAACATACTCAATTCACCTCACAGAACCAGCCCAGATACCATGAAACCACACCTGGCATGTTTTAACCAGTGACCATTCGTCAGACCCAGCTATGCATTCTCCAACCCGGCAAATGACGCAGAGTGCAACACCGTGCTTACCACAGCTAAGCATTCGTCTCTCAACTCGGTTCTATATATCTGTCCAGATCCAGGAGTTATGCAGACCATAGTATTACAAGTATTTTCACACTCTGAACGAAGCGCATTTAAAGAGTTTAACATGAATTTTATTGCACTTCCTCCAACTTTTTATGTTTTTTATGTACTCTTGGAAATTACAGTGCGAATGGATTGGAAAGTCCTGAAACAATACTAATGACAGCAGGTGGGCAAGCAATGGCATGTTCATCTCCTCTGTTAATATCTTAAGAACAGCATTGCGAGGATTCGGACAACCTGCTCTGAGTCTCCAAAGTCATTCTCTGAATAAACAGTCGAGAAATGTGTTAAAATGGCGGGACAGCGGGAATGTTCAGGCTAAAGATCCTCCACTCTGGATTTTGATTTTTTCCCTGTTGTCTGGACTTTTATTTTCACACCAAATGCTTAGCTTTTTAAAATTACTCGGACTGAAAGGAAGGAAGCAAGTAACAGACCAAAGGCTGCCACAGGGTGGTGAGGCTCGATTTTTTTTTAAATGAGCAGCCTGGAGACTCAGCCCAGTGCGGTCTGGAGACTGGACCAAGTGTGGCCTGGTGAATCGACGTGGTACAGTCTGGAGTCATGGCCTGGTGCGGTCTGGAAGCTAGGCCCAATTTGGTCTGGGGAGTGCACCTGGTGTTGTCTGGGGACTCAGTCTGGTGTGGCCCGAAGACTGGGCGCGGTGCAGTCTGGAGACTGGGCCTGCTGTGGTTTCAAGACTGAGCCTGGTGCGCCCATGACACTATCCTTAGTGTTGTTGGGAGACTGGGCCTTGTGCACTCTGGAGACTGGGCCCGACAAGGTCCGGACACTGGGCCTGGTGCCGTCTGAAGTCTGCGACAGGGGCGATCTGGAAATTTGTTGCAGTGCAGTCTCGAGACTTAGGTCGGTATGTGGTGGAGACTGGCCCAATGCGAACTGGAGACAGGACCCAGTGTGGTGCGTAGAATTGGCCCAGTGGTGTCTGGACACCGGGCCGGTTTTGGTCTGGAGTCTAGTTGCGGTGAGGTCTGGAGACTGGGCTCAGTGCAGACTGGAAACTGGGCAAAACACATTCTGGAAACTGGGCGAAATGCGGTCTGGAGTCAGGAGCCAATGTGTTCCGGAGAGGCGACCCAATGTGGTCGAGAGACTGGGAATGTTTGGACCTGAAGAGTTGTGCTCTAATCGGAAGCTGGGCCGAGCGCGGTCTTGAGACAAGTCCTGGTGTGGTCTGAAGACTCAGATCGTTGCAACTTAGAGGCTTGATTCCATGCTGTCTGGAGACTGGGACTGTAACTGTCTGGAGAAAATGTCAGTTTGAGTCTGGAGACTGGACACGGTGCAGTATGGAGACTCAGTTCTGTGTGGACTGGAAAGTGGGCCAGAAAGTTCTGGAAACTAATTCTGGCAGGGTCTGAAGACTCAACCCATTGCAGTCTCGAGACGTTGCTCGATGCGGGCTGGGGCCCGGGCCAGTAATAGTCTGGAGAATTTGCTCGGTGTAGGCTGGAGACTGAGCCCAGTGCTGTCTGCAGACTGGACACTGTGCAATCCGGAGACTGGGCCCGGTAGGTCTGCAGACTCGGTGCTGGCAGTCTGAAGTTTAAAACTTGCACATCTAGTCGATTTCATTTTTCATTTTTATACTTCCGCTGGCCTTCATGTAGTATTCTTCCAATTTTGCACGAAGTATTTAACTATCTGAACCGAGGGGTCTTGTACCTAACATAGAACATAGAACATGGAACATAGGCAGTACAGGTACCTTCGGCCCTCGATGTTGAGCCGACCTGTCATACCAATTTGAAGCCCATCTAACCTATACTATTCCACGTACGTCCATATGCTTGTCCAATGACGACTTAGATGTACTTATATTTGGCGAATCTACTACCATTGAAGGCAAAGCATTCCATACCCTTACTGCTCTCTAAGTGAAGAAACTATCTCTGACATCTGTCCTATATCTATCATCCCTCAATTTAAAGCTGTGCCCCCTCGTGCTCACCGTCACCATTCCTAGAAAAAGTCTCTCCCTGTCCACTCTATCTATCCCTCCGATTACCTTATATGTCCCTAATAAGTCAACTCTCAACCTTCTCTCAAACGAAAACAGCCTCAAGTCTCTCAGCCTTTCCTCGTAAGACCTTCCCTCCATACCAGGCAGCATCCTAGTAAATCTCCTCTGCACCCTTTTAAAAGCTTCCACATCGTTCTTATAATTTGGTGACTAGAACTGTATACAATATTCCAAGTGGAGCCGCACTAGAGTTTTGTACAGCTGTAACATAACCTCATGATTCCGGAGCTCGATCCCTGTATTAATAAAAGCAAAAACACTGAAGGCTTTCTTGACAACCCTGCCAAATGTGTGGCAACTTTCAAGGATCTGTGTACCTGTACACCGAGATCTCTCTGCTCATCGACACTACTAAGAATCTTACTTTGCATTAGCCCAGTACTTTGCATTCCGGTTACTCCGACCAAAGTGAATCACCTCACACTTGTCCGCATTGAACTCCATTTGCCACCTCTCAAACCAGCTCTGCAGCCTATCTTTGTCTCTCGAGAACCTACAACATCCTTCATGGTGACATAAGTATGGACATTGCACGTTTTTCACTGAACTCAATTGAGTGCAAGCGACAATAAAGCCAATTCAGTTCAAATCTGTGGCTGTGACTGTCTTTGATGCCTTTTCCAAACAGAGCTGGTATACTTGTGCAGGAAAGCCAGAAAAACGAGTATTACAGCATTTTAAACACAAGAGGGGGAGGCAGGCAGACAGAGTGTTTGAGAGTGTGGAGGGACATATTTATCCTCATATCAATGTTTCATTCGAAAACAAAGAAACCAAGCGATCAGGGATGTAGATGCAGATCACACATTAATACAGTAAAGACACACAAAAAAAACACTGGGAAATACCAATGCACAGCAATAAACTCACAGGTGAATGCAGTCATCCGACCCCTCAATCTTGCCTTGCCATTAAATAAGTTCATAGCTGATCGGACAAAGGCCTCAGCTTCACTTCCTCTTGGGTCATACGGCAGGGTAAATAACTGAGCTGTTAGAGTGAGACTATTGTGCGACCAGTGACCATAACTCTATTACTTTGAAGTTGTTCAGGAAAAGGATAGGCCTGGTCCAAAATTTGAAATTATAAATTGGTGCAAGGCCAATTGTGATGGTATTACGAAGGCATTTTCAAAAAATTGACTGGGGGAAGCTGTTGACATGTGGAGGGACATATGGCACGTGGAACCTTTTAAATGCAAGATAACGAGAGTTCCTGTTGCAGTGAAGGACAAATCTAGCTAGAGTAGGAAAGATGACATAACAGGGTACATTGAGGCTTTAGCAGAAGTTGTCAGATATCAGCAGCGGGGATCAAGTGAATTCTTCGACGACTATACAGGAGTCAAGAATACATTTGTCAGGAAAATTAGGAGGGCAAAAGGAGGGCATGAGGTAGTGTTGGCTAATAAGGTTAAGCAGACTCGAAAGGGATTCTACAAGGTTATTAAGGGCAAAAGAAAAGCGAGGGAAAAAATGGGGTCCCTTAAAACTCAAATAGTCATCTTTGTCTGGAACCACACGAGATGAATTAGGTGTATTATGTTTATTGTCACATGTAGTCACATAGGACCGTGAAAAGTTAACAAGTCGCCACATGTGACCCAATCATAGGGATAAAAGTACCCACCCTCCCACTCTACCCAGGTGCGGAACCTCGGTGCAAAGCGGAGAAATAAGGAACACAAGAATTTAAATGGAAAATATTACCGCCATTCCCATAAAAGCAGGAAAAAACACATTTAACAGTTCAACTGCTACGTTCATTGGCGCGTGGCCATGTTGGTTTCACACTCCTCACATGCACTCGATCTCCCCAACTCCGCTGACTTACAACCTGTTGCTGCTCCATAGGTGATAGCCCATATAAATATTTTCCATGAGTATTTATAATGGAGAAATATATGGAAACGAGGGAACTCTGAAAAACAGAAGTACTATTTTGAAACGAGACCACAATACAGAAAAGGAAGTGCTGGAGGTCTTGAAATTAATAACGATAGATACATACATGGGACATGTTCAAGTGTATCTCAGGTCATTGTTGGAAACTGGGGAAGAAATTGCATTGCCCCCGACAGAGATATTTGCAGCATTCCTTCGCGTTCTGAAGATGGGTCACTGGATCCAAAACGTGAACTCTGATTTCTCTGCACAGATGCTGCCAAACCTGCTGAGATTTTCTAGTAACGCCTGCTTCTGATTTCCAGAATATGTAGTTCTTTCAATTTTTATTTTTATCATTGACAGCCAAGGTTGAGGTGCTGGAGGACTGGAAGTCAACTAATGTTGTGACATTATTTTTAATGTGGCTGCCAGAAAAAGCCAGCGAACAACAGACTGGTTAGTCTGGTGTCAGAGTGTGTTTGAGTTCCGAGGAAAATCTGAGAGTGAGGATTTATATGCATTTAGAAAGGCAAGGATTGATTAGCGGTTGACTGCATGGCTGTGTGAGGGGTAAAACGTGTTTCACAAAATTGATTGCAAGTTTTCAAGAAGTAACTAAGAAGGCAGATAAAGGTAAAGCAATACACGTTGTCTATCCGGACTATAGTGAGGCACAACATGGCTCAGCATTAGGTAGCCTGGTTAATAGGTTAAGATTGCAGGGAATTAGGGAGAGATTGTCCATTAGACATAACACTGGTTTGACAGGCAGAGACAGAGTATGGTGGTAGAGATTTGTTGTTCCCACTGGAGGCATATGACCAGCGGTGTGCTACAAGGACCAGTCTGCTGTTGCTCGTCATTTTTTTTAATAAATGATATAAATGAGAATATAGGAACCATGGACAGTACATTTTAAGATGAAACAAAAATTGGTGTTATTGGGGACAGTGGAGAAGGTAGTTTGAAACGAAAATGAGATGTGCTCAACTCGACTATTGGCCAAGAAACGGCAGATGGAGCTTCTGCAGAAGAATGTGAGCTGTTTCATTTTGTTAGACAAACAATTTCAGGATTAACACAGTTAACCGTTGAACCCTTACGGGTGTTAAGTAACAGACAGGCCCATGGCTGCAGGTAGATATATCCCTGAAAGTAGAGTCGCAGTTAGACAGGGCAGTGAAGAAGGCATGAAGCACGCTTACCTTCATTAGTCAGAGAATTGAGTATAGGATTCCTGAATACATTTGTGGCTGTACAACAGAATGGTAAAGTCACATTTGGAGTGCAATTCTTGTCGCCCTGCTCTTGAAAATATGTTATAACTGGAAAAGATTAGATTAGATTTCATATCCTACAGTGTGAAAACAGGCCGTGAGGCACAACAAATCCACAGTGACCCTCCGAAGATTGACCCACCCAGACTCATCTCCTTCTGATTAATGCACCTAATAGTATGGCCAATTCACTTAACCTGCACATCTTTGGATAGTGGGGGAAAACCAGGAGGAAACCAACGCAGACATGGGGAGAACATGCAAACTCCACCCAGACAGTTATCTGTGGCTGGTATTGAACGTGGATCCCTGGTTCTGTGAGGCTGCAGTGCTAACCACTGAGCTACCGTGCCGCCCTGAATGAAAATAATATTAACACTGGCTTGACAGAGACTGTAGGTTTTGACATAGAATGATGGGCTGGAATTTTGTTCCTTTTGCGTAGGTGTCTGAGGGGTGACGTTATAGAGGTTAACGAAATCTTGAGGGGCATGGACGGGGTGACTCGCCAAGGTATATTCTTCTGGATGTGAATACCCAACACGAGAAGGCATAGGTTTAACGTGGAAGGTAAGAGATTCAAAAGGGATCTAAGAGGCTGATGATTCTCAGAGAGCGTGCTTTGCATATGTAACGAGTTGTCAGATCTGGTGTTAGAGGTGAGCACAATTGCAACATTTAAAAGAGGATTGGATGTGTACAGAATACGAAAAGGTTGGAGGGGTATGGGTCAAAAGCACAAAAATAGGATTAGTTCAGCTTCGGCAATTTGGTGAGCATGGACGAGTTGGACGGAAGTTCCTGTTTGCATATTGTATGATTCCAATTGTCGATGACTCGATCACCCCTATTTCATCACCAAGTATTCACTGCATTCAATTCATTTCCAGTTCAGAAATCCTCTGGCAATACATTCAATTTCCCAGCTCTCTGAACTTTCTTGAATAAATCCGTCCTGACATTGGTGTGGTGCTAAAACCACAGCAGTAGCCGAGCAGAATTATTTTCAAGCACAATCTGTAACGCTTTGCCTGGATTATCCCCCCGTCTTCACCTACCATAAATTCGATCAATTGTTCAGTGAGAACTGTGGGTTAACATGCCAGGGTCAGAACCATGTGTACCAAATACCCATTAAGGCTACCAAATCTGTCTGTTTACACTTCAAACAGCAGAAATAATAACTGATTGAGAGGGAGAAATAATCTAAATATCAACAGACAAACTATCTTGTCATATTCAGTAATAAATGATTTTGGATGATTAAACATCTTACTGGAGGAGATGGCTCCACAAATATTCCCATTCTGAATAATGGAGCAGCGCTTAACATCAGAGTAAAAGGCAACGATGTAGTATTTGCACATTCCTCAGCGTAATTGTTCAGCCTAAGATCCACCTCACCCTATCATGATGGCCGAGAGAAGTAGTCATTACAATACGCACAAAAGAAGCTGCATTAGAACATTGTTTCGATGAACCGCCACGTACTGCAGCACAGAGGAACGACACAGAACAGATGAAAATCAAATATACAGTGTATTTTAAAAAGGCATGTAATGAACACAGTCCATCGATTTCCGAGCAACAAACCCCAAGAAGCAGACAAAACACGTCCAGAAACAAGAGCCACCTTCCTCTACATTAAAGACATCTCGGAAATGTCTGCCACACTACTCAAACCTCTTTGCAGCATCGTAGCCCACAAACCCGTCAACACACTAAATCAGCTGCTTATGAACGAAAAAACCCTATACTGACGAGAAGCAAAATTAATGTAATTTACAAAATACCTTGCAAGAACTATAACAAACGCAACTTTGGGCAAACAGGCAGAACACTAGCCACCTGGATGCATTAACATCAACAAGCCACAAAAATACATGACCCACTGTCACAAGTATCCTTACATAGAGATGAGAAAGGATATCACTTCGACTGGGACAACACATCCATTCAAGATCAAGCCAGAGACACGCAGCAGAGTAACTCGAAGCATGGCATTCCAACCAGACCTCTATCAACAAACACATTGACTTGGATCCCATTTACAACCCCGAGAAAGGGAAAAGGAAATTACATCAACACAGAAAATGGTGGCACCACAGAAAATGTCACCACCAACCCAAGAAAACCTAAACACGTAAATATCAAGCGGGGCATGCCACCAGTGTTTCATCCAAAGACTCTTTGATGTCATTATCTGGTATGTTGACAAAACATCTGAAAACGAACCTTGCAGTTCAGCAAGCAAACTCACATCCAGGTTAGAAGTAATTTAATAGCTTGGATACAGAATTGGCGAAGAATAATGTACAGTGAGATGTAATAAAAGCATAAATTTCTCTTCGCCAAAATGCTCAGTCCTCAGGTCTCAATTATTTGCAACAATCAGTTGAGCGGGATGGAACTTGCTATAATCAAATTTTCAGGCAAGAAATTGCAATGAAGATGTAAGGAATTTGAAAAAGGAATTGGATAATTCGGGCCAACATTCGGCAGTTGAAATTGAACGAAGAAAAGTATGAGGCTATCCATTGTGCTCAGTGATGAAAAAAGACAACATATTAACTATATAGGGAAATACTTCGAAATGCTTACATGCAGAGGGATCTGGGCGTGCTTGTACGAATTAAAGAAAATTCCGGTGCAGACAGAGCAGGTAAAGAGCAAGGTAACTGCAATTTCCGCATTTGTTTCTGCAAGAGTAACGAATAAATGCAGGGTATTAGTGAGACTGGAATTAATGCACCGTGTATGGTTTTCGTGTCATACTGGAGGTGGGATATAATTGTATTGGAGGCATTTCAGAAGATGTTCACCAGACTGACTTCAGAGATGAGGATTTTGCCTTATCAAGGTAAATTCAACTGTCCTGGCCTATACTCTCTGGAGTTTCGAAGAATGAGATGAGATCTTAAAGAAACTTATGAATTCATGAGGAGGATTGATAGGGTGAAAAGTTAACGTCTTTTCTACAGTTTGGCTAAGTACCAAACTAGAATGTGGGATAACTTGCATCCCATGCTGGAAGTCAGAGGATGTGCATTTGCAGCTTCATATATCCGGTGTGTCATGACAAGGGGTGCTGTGGGTGTGGTAGTGACTGCCAGAGAGAGATGGGGAGGGCATCAGTTTAAATACCACCAAATGCAAAGAGTTTTGTACAATGGCTGAGAGGGTAGATTGAGAGAAATGTTCTGAAGGATGTGTGCACAAGTTTTTATGAATGCAGAAATGAATGAATTCATTTTGATACCGACCGGCAACATGACACAGTCTTTGTAGAAATGATGGTTGATCTGAATATTGTTGTGAGTTCAGGTGACAGTGAGCTTTGGAAGAGCATTTGTGCTGCAGCTTTGTAATTGGGAGGTGGGTCAGCTGAGATTTCGACGTATTGAGTGTAACAGAGGGTTCGGCTGTATGAGGCAGAGCTGGTTTCCTGCTACTATCTTATCGAACTCACCTCATTAAATACCCACACCACACCATCGTGCCTGTCTCATTCAATGCAGCCCAACTACCCCACCCATCATGATTGGGGGCATTCACCATAGTCCAGACGTCTCTGCAACTTCCGTGATTCCTAGCACTTGCGACATCTTCAAAAGATCAATGTGGACACTTTTGTGATTTCTCAGTTCAGAGCTACACTGCACAGTTTACCATAAGCATGGCAGATAAGGGGCAATTACACAGTGATTTGTCAACATGGCAGGGAGGTCCTGATGGATAAGAAAGTACAGAGGAGGACCAATCTCTCCCCAGAAGAGACCACAAAACCAGACCCACCAAGCATTGTCTGAACTTACTACCCAGCACAGTGTACTAACTGCGATCTGAAGAAATGTCCAGCAATGCAGAACAAACATTCCTCGCTCTGTCCGGATAAGGGTCACCACGTCTCTGCTCCTTCACACTCACTTTATATCTGTTATAGGACCTACACCCGAAAAAGGCGCATGCTCCACCACTCTTATGAATGTTTACAACACGTTAGCTCTGAAACTCCACTATACCCCCATACCCACAACACTGCTTGGATTCAACACTTGGACCAACTCCTTCTGGACACCACAGCATTGCACCCTCAATCTGACGCCAGCATGAAAAGAATGGGCACTCACTCTTACCCTCCCTCCCTTTCTCCAATTCCAGGAGAAACAGTCTGTCACAGAGTAGAAAGTCCCAGGTATCCGTTCCCTCACCCCTTCACTCCTCCAAGTACAAAGGGCTGTGGCCCGAAACAAACAGAATGGGGAAAACGAGTGTGGATGTTTTAAAGCATCTGTATTCCAATAGCCGAGGAAGGAACAATGTTCAGTGAAGGGCAATTCTCCCTTTCAGACCACTGTCAATTCCGTTGCCCCCGGCACAACTTAAAGCCGTGCCCCGGACGCCAGCTCTCTTTTGTGTGGAATCGGTACAAATGGAATCTCTACGGTCTCGCAAGACTGGAATATGGGCTTCAAACACATCATCTCTACCAGTTCACAGGAAGGGAGCACGGACGCTCCCTCCCACAACTTCTTATGCAAACAGCTCAGATACTGAAACCAATCTGTGATAATCACTGCTCTCCCCACTTTTCCTGACATATTCAACAATCTGTGCTTATGTACACCAAGCGCCCTCAGGTCCTGCACCCCTCGTGAGAACGGTACAGACTGTTTTATGTATTTTTTCACTGTTCATCTTACCACAGTGAATCAGATTGCATGGGTCTGCATTGATCCACGTCTGACATATACCTGAACATTTTGGCTGTCCTGTTTGAGTTCAAAGCTATCTCTTGGCAGGAAAAAGCGCGAAGGACTGCAAGTTTAAAGAAAGTGTTAAAGAATCATCTTATCACCATACAAAATGGTTCATTCAGATTTGCCATTATATAATTGCACTGGGAACACGCTTTAATGTGTATACTGTGTGTCAGGAATATTGCTCAAAGACAAATTAGCTTCACATTGTAGATGGAGCAAAGACATTTTCCCACATGAACATGTTCGACACGAAGGACTCTCTTTACAGTTACAACCCTCTCCACATCAAGAAAGTGTGCGTATGCGTGTTTGTGTGTTTCTGTGTGTGTTATGGGTGTTTCTGTGTCTGCGTGTAAATGTGCGTGTCTGTCTAGATGTTCTGAGTGCGTGTGCGCCCATGTGAGCGTTCGGTTGTCTGTGTATGTGTGTGTGTGTGTTGTGTGTGGCTGTCCACTTCTGTGTTTGTGTATGTGTGTGTGTTGTTGGAGTTCCACATTCGAATGGACACAAACAATTTTGACTGTTTTTGCATCTGGAATCGTTGAAATTGTGCATTGAAGTGTCACAATACACACACAAATAACGACATAACGAGAGTTCAGGATCGAGATGCTCCTGTTACTATGAAGAGCAAGACTGGCAAAATTGGTGAGCACTGGATGATTAGAGATATTGAGGGTTTGGTCAAGAAAAAACAAACATGAGGAAGTATATGTCAGGAATAGACCGTGTGATCAGTCAATACCTTGAGGAGCATAGCTGGAAATCATTAGGTCTAAGATGAAGTATAAAATAGATTAATCCGATAATTTAAAGGAGAATCCAAATGTAATCTGCGATTATCTACTGGAAAAGGAGGAACCATGAAGAGAATTGAGCCCCTTATTCAAGATAAATGTCGAAACAGAAGAGATCTTAAACAAATCATAAGCAGGTGAGATATTAAACGAATATTTTGAACCAGTACGGACTGTGGAAAAAGACATGGCAGCTGGGAAACATTGGAAAAATAAACAGTGATGTTTTGACAGGAGTTCACATTACAGAAGAGGATACACTTAATATCTTGAAATGCGGGCATTTGGATTAATCCCGTGTATTTGACTTTGTGGGAAGCACGGTAAGATATTGTGGGGCCCGAGCAGAGATATTTGTATCATTGACAGCCATATGTGATGTGCTGAAAGACTGGAGGGTGTCGAATGTTGCGCCATTAATTAAGAAAGGCTTCAAGGGAAAGACAGGGAATAACAGACTGCTGATCCAGACGTCAGCGGTGGACAAGTTGTTTGAGTTGATTCTGAGAGTCCGGCTTAACATGAATTTGGAAAGAGAATTTTTGATTTGTATAGTCAGTGTTGTATTTCTATGGGGAAATCATCTTTCATGATTGTGTTTTGTATTCGGTGACCAAGAGATAGATGAAAGAAGAGTGTTACCCGTTGTCATAAGAGACTTCAGAAAGGCCTTCAACATGGTTCCCAATAGTAGGCTAATTAGCAATGGAGAATGGACCGGACAGTAAAGAATGTGTGAGAAATGTTTTCCTTTCAAATCAGAGCAGTGACTACAGCCATTTAGAGTCCGTGATATGGTTGTACGAGAGAATGGTGATGTACCAGTTGTGGTAATGTTATCACTATTGATTCCCTTCCTTTGGGAAGGATGTTAATAAACTGGACAACGTGCAATGATATTGGAAATGAGACTGAAGGCTTTGAGGTCGAGGAATAGGCTGGGATTTTGCTGTCTTGCATTGGAGGCTGATGGGTACCCTTATCGAGATTTATTAAATCATGGGGAGCATGGATAAGTAAAATAACCAAGTTCTTCTCTATAGCGTAGATGGGTCGTATCTTAATCTTTATTAGTGAAGGAAACGGCCACAGAGGGTCGTGTCACTATCTGCCTATTCACCATCCTTCTCCTGAGGGGCAGTCAGTTTCTTTTATCGTGTAACTTTGGTGTATCTACCTCCCTATCGAATATATCAGCACGAATATATCAGCTCACGTACCCAGCAATCCCGGTGTCCGCGTCCATTCCTGTTGACATTTCATTCCGTAAATCTTTAAGAGGGAAAGTTAACGTTCTTCGCAGCCCCATGGTAACCGCTCATCACTCCCACGGCTGAAAATGATAAGTACACCATTTCGGATACTGTTGGGGGTTACGACCTGCAACAGCAGGGGAAAGCCACAACAGCCACTTCCCTGGCTCTGAGCCTGGATCTGTGGCTCAGAAGTGATGGGGGTGGGTGAGCGGAGAATAACAGAGCGATTGTGGTAGGAGGTTTAATGGAGAGAGGAACAGACTGGAGATACTGTGGTCGATAACAAAACCTCAATAGTATTTGTTGCCTCTGGGCGCCAGGCTCGGGTATGTCTCAGATCGAGTCTACAGGATTCATCAGGGTGAAAGAAAGCAGGCAAACGTCATGGTACACCGCAGTACTAGTGACATATGTGGAGGCAATGAAAAGAGAATAGCGAGAGTTAGGTTGGAAGCTATAAGATGGAACGGTCAGAGCAGTAATCTCAGGAATGCTACTGGTGTGGCGGACTAGTGACACTAGGAATAGAGAGCGACTGCAGATGAACACGAGGCTGCAGATCTAGTGTAGGGGTGAGGGCTTCAGATATGTCGATCATTGGGATAATTGTGGGGAATATCGAACCTGCACAAATAGGACGGGTTGCATCTGAACTGGAGGAATAATAATATCATTGGGCGGGAGGTTTGATCAGAGATCTTGAGGCGGCATGGTATCTCAGTGGTTAACACTGTTGTCTCACAGCACCAGGTTCCCAGCTTCGATTCCAGCCTCGACCAATTACCTGTGTGGAGTTTGCACATTCTTCCCCTGTCTGCGTGGGTTTCTTCCGGGTGCTCCTGCTTCCTCCCACAATCCAAAGATGTGCATGTCAGGTGAAGTGGCCATGCTAAATTGCCGATAGCGTTAGGTGCCTTAGTCAGAGGGAACTGGGTCTGGGTGGGTTACTCTTCGGAGGTTAGGTGTAGACTTGTTGTGCCGCAGGGTCTGTTTCCCCACTGTAGGAAATCTAATCTAATCCTAATCTTCGGTCGGAGGTAAACAGGTTTGGCAGGGGTTGGCAACTGCAGCTGCAGGTCAGATGATACACTCGATAATGAAAAGCCAGATCTCGGTTATGGAGAGTCTGTGAGGGGTGATAGGCACTTCATAGGACAAAGCTGCAGTCAGGGTGATGGGTTGAAGTATGTCTTAGTTCGTACAATTAATATCTGGAATAAGGGGGATGAATTTAGAACACAGATCAGCGCTTGGATCTGTGATGTTGTGGCCATTACGGAATCTTGGAAACCTCAGGTGTAGAAATGGTTGTTGCATGTTGCAAAGTTTAGACGATCAAAAACAGAAAAAGAGGGAAATTAAAGAGGTGGGGACTAACTTTGCTAATCAGAGATTATATAACAACTGCAGAGACACGGTGCCAAGAGGGTTTCTTGACTGAGTCATTATGGGTCGAACGCAGAAACAGGAAAGGATCAGTCGCTTTATTGGGGGATTGCAACAGACGCACCAGTAGCAACACATACACTGCGGAACAGATTGCGAAACAGATTTTGGAATGGTGCTGAAATTACAGGGTTATTGTCATGGACGACTTTAACTTCCCTAATTTAATTGGGTCATCTTCAATTCAAATAATTTGGAAGCAGTAGTGTTTGTTAGGTGTTTCCAGGAAGGGTTCCTGACTCAGCATCCAGATAGGATAGTTAGACGTGACGCATCATGGCATTTGGTGCTTGGGAACAAAATAGAACAGGTGTCGGATCTATTGGTGCGCGGGCATTGTGGTGATATGGATCATAGCTCCCTGACCGCTACTCTCATCATAGAGAGGGACTTCAGCAGACGGTATAGAGTTGTACTTATTTTTGGGAGGTCGAATTACAATACTATAAGGCAGGAACTATGAATAAATACGGCTGACAGTGAGAAAATATCGCAAGATCAACAGACCATATCTGAGCACTGCAGTTCTGCCCCATCCGATCAAACATCGTGATATACGATTAAACAACAAATTGATGCAGAGGGCTCCATAAATATCCGTATCCTCAACAATGGAAGAATCCTGCACGTCAGTACAAAAGACAAGGATGTCGTAACTGTACCATCCTGAGTCAGAAGTGTTCAGACGATGATTCACCTCACTATCGTCATGATGCCCACAGAATCACAGACACCAATTTTATTCGCTGCACGTGACATCGAGAAATAGTTTAAACTCTCCATACAGCAAAGGCAATGAGTCCGAACACCATTCCTACAAGAGGACTGAAGGTGCAATTTTCACATCTCCCTGACAATGCAGGAAACTAAACAATTATGTCCAGTCGCCAAAGAGGAAAATAATTAAAATCTCACCAACTGCCACACCCTCGATTCCATCACCATAGTCAAATTGGTGGGTGTTCCTTTTGACAGAGCTGTCAAGCAACACAGAAATAACCTGTTCAGTGTGGTTTTCGGTAGGTTCCCATGTGGAGAGGATGCTATTGTGGAAATGTCTTTGTATTGCTAATCCAGACAAGACTAACGTTCTGGCAGCTGGTGGAAGTTAAAGATAGTTAATAAGATATCGAAATCGAATAGCTCCTGTCAGTAATAGTGATCTGGAAATCATTGCTGATTGTAAATACCATTCTTTTCCCCAGTGCCCTTTCACGAAGCAAATCACCCTTTCTTTCCTGATCTGACGTTAAGTGACTCCAGACACACAGACACGTAATATACTCTTCAATGGTCTCTGAAATGGCCAAGCAAGACACTCAACTGTAACAAATGCTCCCAGATCCGAAAGGTGAAAACAGGGCACAACATCCGCACCAGACTCGAAAAAGGGAATTATATACACAGACCTGTCGACAATGCAGATACCTCGTTCATAGCAGCTAAGAGCTTGTGACAATTTACAGAGCCTTCTCACCTTCTGCACCGAAACATCCGGAAAGGAATACGCCATTCAGCACATTGACTCTCCCACACTCTCGTTCATGACTGAGCATGTCAATGCACTTTTCCCACGCAATGTCCACTTCCCTACATTTGATTAAACATTAGAAAACAATATTAAATTTTGATTGCAGTAGTTCTTCGGTCCAAAGAATATTCTACCCATTGCAATATAATTGTGGCTGGTCCTGGATCTCCATACCACACTCCCGCTCTTTCTCCATCCCGTTAGTGTCTAGAAATTCGTATGTATATTCAGTTCCTTAGCTTCTACAACCTTATGGATGAGAGAATTCCTCACAATCACCAATCTCTGAGCGCAAACAATATTTCTCATCTCAGTGCAGAGTAACTTGGTGTAAACCAATATTTTAGACCCTTATTTTCGACGTTCCAGCCAGGGGAATTATCAACCCTGCTTCCAATCAATCTCACCCAGTCAGCGTTTTATATATTTCATTGAGATATTTACTACTTTCCATAAATCACTTGTAATAGAGGTGCAGTCGTCCCAAAATCTCCTATCACATATAATTCTGTCATGCCAGACAGCAGTCTGGTCATTCTTCGCTGCACTTCCTCACGTCGCTGTCTTTTATTAGGTAAGTAGACGAAAGCTGCGCACAGCACTGCACAATGTTCCAGATGAATTCTCATCAAGGCTTAATACAGCTGCATCAAGGCACCCTTATACTGAGATTCAAATACCGTTGAAATGAAAGCCACCGCATCATTTACCTTCTCACCTGTTTTCTGTTACTGCCATGTTGCTTTCAAAGACTGTCATACATGAATATTTTTCTAAATTACGGCGACCCACCTGGTGTGTTTATCTGCACTGTCAAAGAGTGTGGTGCTAGAAAAGCAGAGTTGGTGAGGCAGCATCTGAGGAGCTGAAACATCGACTTTCTGGGCATAGGCGTTTTACTAGGAATTAAAATTGTGTCCAAGGGTGCTGAGAGATTAATGAGAGAGGGCTGGGGATGGAGAAAAGGTTGGCTGAGAACACGAGAGGGAGACGAAGGTGGGGTGAAATTGATTGGTCGAACAGGACGGTGGTGCTGATATTGGGAAGAAAGAAGGACAGGGAGGACAGTTCAACAGGGAGATACCGAGTTGGAAGCTTGGAATTGCATTAAGGTGCGGGGAGTGCACATGAGGAACCTGCTGAAATCTGCATTGATCCCGTGTGGTTAGATTTGTTTGGTTGGTTTATGTATAAACGCCATCACTTATTCCCAATTCCTCTCCTCCTCCAATCTCAGGAGGATCAATGGTCATCTAGATGACCTCCTTCATCCGTGACTGGAATTTCTCCCCCCCCCCCCCACTTAGTCGCAGCTGCCATACAGTACATCCCCACCACTTGCTGCAACTGTGACTTTATTGCACTTCCCTCCATTCACAACAACGACAGATCTCTCCGAACCTCAGCTTCTGCCAAGTGTCCGCCACTTCCATCACCGACAGGCTCTACCACCAGAGATACATTCCCCGCCCCTCATCTGCGCTCCGGAGACACCATTCCCTCACAAGTCCCACTAACTCTCCCTTCACTCCCAGCAGCTTCCCCTGCCACAGCAAGAAGTGCAATACATGCACCTACACTTCACTGCTCATATTCGCCCAAGTCCCAAAAGTATATTTCCACATCTGACAGAGATTTTCCAGTACTTCCATAAGCACCATCTATTGTATCCATTGCACCCGATGTTGTCTCCTGTACGTCGGGGAGAAAGGACAGCAGCTTTCAGATTGTTTCAGAGAACATCTATGGGATACCCACACTAAACAACCCCATCACCTTATTGGTGAACACTTTAACTCCCCTCGCATTCCGGGAAAGGCATCCAGGTCCTGGGCCTCCTCCATCGCAAAACCCTAACTACTCAACGCCTGGAGGGAAAATGCCTCATCTTCCGCCTTGCGACCTTCCAGCAACACGGGAGAAAATGAGACTTTCACCACTTCCCTCATTTCCCCTCCCGCCACGTTATGCAGGTTCCAACCTTCCAACTCGGAACAATCTTCTTGAACTGCCTTACCTGCCCATCTTCCTTCCCACCTATCTTGTCCACACTGCTCACTGACTATCAACTTCACTCACCCCTTCATCTACCTCATGCATTTCCACAGACATTGATCCCGGCCTCAAAGTCCTCCCATTTATCTCTGAGCCAAATTGGCCACCGTGCCTCTTTCCTGAGGACTGGCGTGCACCCGAAACAACAATTCTCCTGTTCCTCTGATTCTGCCAGACTGGCTGTTGTTTTCCATCACTACACACTTCAACTCTGATATTCAGCATCTGCAGTCCTCACTTTCTCTGTGTTTATGTACACTTCTGAGTGCGCCAATGCCATTCCCAGTATTCACTTCTGGCTTCACATAGTACTGCCCTGCATTGACCTCGCAGATAGAAGGAAACAACAACAAGGAGTATAGATCCCTTTATATGTCAGCATTTTTTTAACCATCCATTTTCAAATGGCTGGCTGCCATCACATCATCACATCATCACATCTACCCACATTGGTCTCCACCTGCCACGTATTTGCACATTCACTCTACTTGTTGCAATCACCTTGGAGCTTGTTTACAGTCACCACTCTCACACACCATCCGACATCGTTTCGTGATGTCAGCAGGCATGGGAATATTTCATTTGATTCCTTCAACCAAATGATTGTTAATCATTGTGAATAGCTGACATCCAAGCACAAATTCCTGAGACTTCCTATGTGCCTTCACCTACAAAAAAAACTTTTTTAATGGTTTTACTCTCTTTTTCCTGTCAACTCTCCCATTCAAAAACGATGTCCATATATAACCTTCAATTCCATAAGATTTCCTTTTGCACACTAAGCTTGGGAGTTTATCACAAATCGTTCTGAAAATCGAAATGCATTCCATCCATTGATTCTCCACGACGGTTTTGATTCAGATATAACTGACATCAAGGAGAGACCCAAAGGACTGGAAAATGAATAACGTAAAATCTCTGTGGAAGGAAGGAAGGAAGAGAGAAAAAGGTCAGGGAATTACTGGACAGTTTTCCTGTTATCGGCTGGTAGTACGATATTTGAGTCCATTATTGAAAATGTGATGGCAGAGTACTTGGAGGTGTATGGTAAAATGGGGCTGAGTCAGCATTACCACGTCAAGGAGAGGTCCCGCGTGACCAGAGAATCAGAATACTCTGCGAAGATAATGAGCAGGTTTGACAAAAGAGGACTTTGATTTGATTAGTCAATAGGGAGTCCTCTAAAGTTGAATCTGTGTTCAATTACAGCTTCTTCATTCATTGGTTGCAATTTATTTACAGTTTACAATCTGCATGAGCAGAGAGACACGGACAATTCTCTTAAAGAGAAAGTCTCGTTAAAAAGTGGCTAACTGAAATAAAGTTGGAGAATCAGGTGAGGTGTTTTTTCTGCTTTTGGTGGGAGCTACTTTACATCAAAGTGGTTGCCGGTAGCAATGTCTGCAATAAACGTTCTTTTCTCGAAGAGCTCCAGCTCGAATTCGATGAGCTGGAGTCTGAGCTTTGAATATTGCAACACCTCAGGGAGGGGGAGAATTACCTTGGACGCTGTGTTTCGGAGACACTCACATCGCTTAGACTAACTAACTCAAATGCAGCCAGTGGTGAGGAACAAGCGGGTATGATTATGAGTGAGGTATTTAGAGGGATCCAATAGGTAGAGTTACAGAAGCATCAGTCCCTATCCTTGTCCAACAGGTTGAAGCGTTTTGCGCCCTATGTGGACACGGCAGAGTCCCTGCAGTGAGGATGTGCCGACTGAACACAGCACAGTGGTGCAGGGTGCGATTCCGGAGGGTGAAGAAACAGAATTATTATTGGATTTGGGGATAATATATTTAGAGACATACTCAGGACCAGGAACGTGAGACCTGAATGATGTGTTACTTGTTTGGTGTTCGGGTTTGGGATATGCCATCTGGGGCATAGAGGAATGCGAAGATAACCATCCAGCGACTGTGGTCCAATGACATAGATAAAACTAGGAAAGAGCGTCTGCTATGGGATATGAACAGCTGTGAGTTGAATTAGAAAGCATAACAATAAAGGTAATAATCTGTGGATTACTACCTGAGCCACGATCTATTTGGTACAGAGTCAACATCATGAGGCAGGTAGATGCATGGCTCAGCATGAGTGTTGGAGAAATTGGGTTATATTCAAGGGGCATTGGCAACAGGAATGGCGAAGCAGGGACTTGTTCTGATGGGGCAGTCGTCATTTGAACCGTTCTGAGACCAGTGCCCCAGCGAATCACGAAACCCGGGCTGTAGACAAGACTTTAAAACAAATGGGGGTTGGGTGGGGGAGGAATTCAGTAATAGCGAAAATTCGAAAACTGAATTAAAAGAGGACGTAAGGACGCAGACCTCGGCAGAGGTTATTAAATTCGCCAGCACAGACAGAAAAATAACAGTGTGTGGAAAGGGTTAGCAGTCAAACTTCAAGCACACTGGACAAACAAACGACAATGAGAAGAGGGATGGTTAATAAAAGACTGGAGTTTTTACACCTGAATGCAGGAAATATGAGAAATAAGGTAAAGGAACATGTGGTGCAGACCGAAATTAGCAGTTAGGACGTGTTGGTCATCCCGGAGACGTGGCTGCTTCGATCAGGAATGGGAGCTGGAAGTTCAAGGCGATACATCCTCTCGAAAAGATAGGCAGCTAGTTAGAGCGAGTGGGGTTATGTTATTAGTAGCAAATGAGGGTAAATCGATAGTAAGAAACTAAGTAGGGCCAGACGTTGTAAAATATGTGTCGTTAGAATTTAGGAAAAAAAATTAAAGGTAAACATTGTTGGGGTTACGTACAGACATCGAAACAGTAATTAGTAGCTCGGGCACACGATACACCAGAACATGGAAAGATGTGTAGGAATATCAAACGTGCAGTGATTATGGAGAATTTAAATATGTTTGTGAAATTGGAAAATTGTGTTGGTAGTGTATTGCAAGAAAATGAAATTGTGGAATGTCAAATGAAGGGCCGAGGTAACTGGGGCCCACATTCGTTCCCATCCTCTGCCATACTCCCCATCCCGACCTGAAGAAAGTAAGCGATGTTAAATACAGAGGTTCAGCATGAGGTTGAACTCGCCAGGCAGAGGAGGGTGATGCTGGCTGGGTGCAGTTTAAAACTTTGCTCCAATAACATCCTGACAGCCCTGGTACCTCTCTGTTGCGGATGGATGGTTAAAGGTATAATACATCCATGGTAAAGAGGAAGCGGCTGGACCCCGCAAAATTGAAATTCCGAGGCTGGTGCAAATGATCAGAATCACGGATGCAGTGGGCAGCGTGAAAAAGAGATTATGTCAAGGTAAGAAGAGATGAGTTCTTTGCAGCAGGAAAAGTCTGAAACAATGGGTCTGCCGGTGCAGCTCTGTTTGTGGAATTGCGGGAAGAGATGGAAGCAAGCTGTAATACCAGATGAGCATCAGCTTGGGGCCGTTGGGTGGAAGCGGGCATGAACAGATGAATTGAGATAATATATCGAAATTGATACAATGGCCTGATGTACCGTGGTCAGGGTCAATGTCAAGGGGAAATCGGAGTATGTATCTGAGACCTGACACCCAGCCTCTGCAATGTAGAGGTCCGTCCACAAAACTGCAGTAACACCAACCTTATCAGCAGGCTGAATGACACTAAGGGTTTCATCTAAATGCATGAAGCGCAGAAATATCGGAGGATGATATCTTGGAATGGGCGAGAGGATGCAGAGAAATTGAGGTGACCATGATCACATTGACTGTCCGAAATGAACATATCGAGTCAGGTAAAAAGGCCAGAGCGTCGGGTCTAATTGGAGTGAGAGAGTTGGAGTTGGGTAAAGCGGTTTGTGAGACTTACAGGTGACTCTTGCTCAAAGAAATAGCCTCGGAGGCGTAAAGTTTGGAAAAAAGAGTTCAACGTCACGTTGTGCCAGAAATTCATTAAAGTGCCGGTGCAGATGGATAAAGTTGGGACCTTTTCCAAATCCAGAACATTCAGTATCAGAGAGTGGAATGTTAGGCGGGATGGTAAATATACGACACGAGGTGGGGTTGTGTGAGGGGGTGGAGTCAGAGGCAGGGTAGGAGAGGGGAGGGGAGAAAGGTTTCAGAGGGTTATCAGTAACGATAAATTATTGCATCTAGTGGGCCTTGATGCCTGAAAGGGAAGGGAAAATGTTCTCGTTAGCTGTGCGAATGAGCCAGATGATAAACCAGAATTGTGCAGTAATGCAGTTTTCAGCCAATGGGATGTGCTGCTATTGGACAGAGCAAATGTTGTGCGCAGTGGCACCAACATCGCATATTAGTCCTCAGAAAGTAACTCTGAGTGAAAACAATTGGGATTGTAATCATATACTGATTTCACCGGAGTGACACTCAGCCAGTAAGACCTGGCTTTTCTGAGACTTTAGACCAAAGTGAAAAAAATCATATGTTGAGTGAATTATTTCGTGAAATATTTATTCTCATCACATTCGCTTTTTCAGACAAATTATTCACAATTCTGTATCCATATTGCGAAAAAAAATCATTCAGCTCTGCCTATTGCAGGGAATAATACAAAGAAAAGTTCGAAGTAAATGCACGTGTTGCAGTGCAAGATGCCGAAACATAGTCCATCCTAAATTATTTACGAGCTGTATAAATAAAACATGTAGGGGGCAGAGTGTAAAAGATGAGTTACCTTGGGTATAGGAAATGCTATTTGTGGCAAACTCATAAAAGATCTTAACGACATTACTCAGTAAATTGACGAAAGTAAGAAGAGCAAGAGAAGGGAATTCTTAGTTCTTCCTCTGGAAGTAACATCTGGAGAATAGGAAGGAAATTATGGTTGTTGTGGTTCCGTTCGCTGAGCTGGAAGTTTTTGTTGCAAACATTTCGTCCCCTGGCTAGGCGACATCATCAGTGCTTGGGAGCCTCCTGCGAAGCGCTTCTTTAATGTTTCCTCCGGTGTTTATAGTGGTCTGTCCCTGCCGCTTCCGGTTGTCAGTTTCAGCTGTCCGCTGTAGTGGTTGGTATATTGGGTCCAGGTCGATGTGTTTGTTGATGGAGTTTGTGGATGAATGCCATGCCTCTAGGAATTCCCTGGCTGTTCTCTGTCTGGCTTGCCCTATGATAGTAGTGTTGTCCCAGTCGAATTCATGTTGCTTGTTGTCTGCGTGTGTGGCTGCTAAGGATAGCTGGTCGTGTCGTTTCGTGGCTAGTTGATGTTCATGTATGCGGATTGTTAGCTGTCTTCCTGTTTGTCCTGTATAGTGTTTAGTGCAGTCCTTGCATGGTATTTTGTACACGACATTCGTCTTGCTCATGTTGGGTATCGGGTCCTTCGTTCTGGTGAGTTGTTGTCTGAGCGTGACTGTTGGTTTGTGTGCCGTTATGAGTCCTAGCGGTCGCAGTAGTCTGGAAGTCAGTTCCTAGATGCTCCTGATGTATGGTAGTGTTGCTAGTCCTTTTGGTTGTGGTATGTCCTCGTTCCGTGGTCTTTCTCTTATGCCTCTGCTGATGAAGTTGCGCGGGTATCCGTTTTTGGCGAATACCTTGTATAGGTGTTCCTCTTCTTCTTTTTGCAGTCCTGGTGTACTGCAATGTGTTGTGGCCCTTTTGAATAGTGTCCTGATGCAGCTTCGTTTGTGTGTGTTGGGGTGGTTACTTTCATAGTTTAGGACTTGGTCTGTGTGTGTGGCTTTCCTGTGTACTCTTGTAGTGAATTCTCCGTCTGGTGTTCTCTGTACCATCACGTCTAGGAATGGGAGTTGGCTATCCTTTTCTTCTTCTCTCGTGAATCGGATTCCTGTGAGTGTGGCGTTGATGATCCGGTGTGTTTTTTCAATTTCCGTGTTTTGAATGATTACAAACGTGTCATCGACATATCTGACCCAGAGTTTGGGTTGAATTTGTGGTAGGACTGTTTGTTCTAACCTTTGCCTAACTGCCTCTGCTATGAGTCCCGAGATTGGTGATCCCATGGGTGTTCCGTTGATTTGTTCGTATATCTGGTTGTTGAATGTGAAGTGTGTTGTGAGGCACAAGTCCAGTAGTTTAAGTATGCTGTCTTTGTTGATAGGTTCAGCGTCCTGTTTTCTGTTCTGTATGTCCAGTAGGTTGGCTATTGTTTCTCTGGCTAGGGTTTTGTCAATCGAAGTGAACAGTGCCGTCACGTCGAATGATATCATGGTTTCTTCTTTGTCTATGTGTATATTTCTGATGATGTCCAAGACTTCCTGTGTTGATTGTACAGAGTGTTTGGATATGCGGACCAGGTGTTTCAGTTTCTGTTGTAGTGCTTTGGCCAGTTTGAATGATGGTGTCCCTGGTAGTGATACTACGATTCACGAGAGAAGAAGAAAAGGATAGCCAACTCCCATTCCTAGACGTGATGGTACAGAGAACACCAGACGGAGAATTCACTACAAGAGTACACAGGAAAGCCACACACACAGACCAAGTCCTAAACTATGAAAGTAACCACCCCAACACACACAAACGAAGCTGCATCAGGACACTATTCAAAAGGGCCACAACACACTGCAGTACACCAGGACTGCAAAAGAAGAGGAGGAACACCTATACAAGGTATTCGCCAAAAACGGATACCCGCGCAACTTCATCAGCAGATGCATAAGAGAAAGACCACGGAACGAGGACATACCACAACCAAAAGGACGAGCAACACTACCATACATCAGGAGCATCTAGGAACTGACTTCCAGACTACTGCGACCGCTAGGACTCATAACGGCACACAAACCAACAGCCACACTCAGACAACAACTCACCAGAACGAAGGACCCGATACCCAACATGAGCAAGACGAATGCAGTGTACAAAATACCATGCAAGGACTGCACTAAACACTATATAGGGCAAACAGGAAGACAGCTAACAATCCGCATACATGAACATCAACTAGCCACGAAACGACACGACCAGCTATCCTTAGTAGCCACACACGCAGACAACAAGCAACATGAATTCGACTGGGACAACACTACTATCATAGGGCAAGCCAGACAGAGAACAGCCAGGGAATTCCTAGAATCATGGCATTCATCCACAAACTCCATCAACAAACACATAGACCTGGACCCAATATACCAACCACTCCAGCGGACAGCTGAAACTGACAACCGGAAGCGGCAGGGACAGACCACTATAAACACCGGAGGAAACATTAAAGAAGCGCTTCGCAGGAGGCTCCCAAGCACTGATGATGTCGCCGAGCCAGGGGACGAAACATTTGCAACAAAAACTTCCAGCTCGGCGAACAGAACCACAACAACGAGCACCCGAGCTACAAATCTTCGCACAAACTTTGAGGAAATTATGGTTTCTGTGTTACGTTCATAAATGATGATGGTGAGAATGTGGAAAACGGAGGGCAGTGGTTGATAAATAATGTTGTATAACACAATGATTGGCTGGGTGGTTGACAATCAAGGGGAACGTTTTAGTTCCCAGGAGGGTATAAACGGAATACTTAGATAGCCAGATCAAGGGCTGATGAAATTTAACAGTGATAAAAGTGAGAGAATGCACATCTGAAGTAACAAAACAAGTGAGTACTTAACTAATAATGGGGCAGTGGCTAAATTTGCTTGGTTTATTTCTTTGCAACAGGCAACGTTGATATGGGAAAATCGCATAATTGTACGACAGCATCGGTGTAGGGACAGGATGAACAGGCAACAACTGTTCGCCTCAGTCAAAGCATCAAAATCAATGGTTCACAAGTTTAAAGTGAAAGGCAGGAGAATGAAAGAGGATTTGCGTAATGTGTGTCGAACAGAGAGAGTGTTTTTTGACTGGAATGCACTACCTAGGAGGGTGATTGAGGCAGTTAACCTCATCAATGTTTTTTAAAGCCTTTGGATATGCACGTTATGGTGCAGACTCGGTAGGCCACATCATTCGATGTGGAGGCTATCATGTATACTCTGATATATTCTGAAGCATTATCCAAAGGTACTTGCTGGGTTGTTTCTTTACCTGTACTTCGTAGGTGGCGATGTAACAAACTAGCATCATCTCATACAGTATCCACACTTACTCAACATAGGGCAGCACAGCAATCTCTGGGAACATCCAGGATGATTTACTTGCTCAGTGCAATTATTGTCCAACAGCAGCTCGAGCACTGTGCCAGAAGATTACCATTATTATTTCAATTACAGCAATAACATGGATTGACAATAGACCAAAGACAATAGACAATAGGTACAGGAGTAGTCCATTCTGCCCTTCAGGCCTGCACCACCATTCAGTATGATCATGGCTGATCATGCTTAATCAGTATCCTGTTCCTGCCTTATCTCCATAACCCTTGATTCCACTATCCTTGAGAGCTCTATCCAACTCTTACTTAAATGAATCTAGAGACTGGGCCTCCAATGCCCTTTCGGGAAGAGCATTCCACATAGCACCCACTCTCTGGGTGAAGAAGATTCTCCTCATCTCTGTCCTAAATGGTCAACCCTTATTTTTAAGGTGTGTCCTCTGCTTCGGCACTCACCCATCAGTGGAAACATGTTCCCAGCCTCCAGAGTGCCAATCCTTTAATAATCTTATATGTCTCAATTAGTTCCCCTCTCAGTCTTCTAAACTCAGGATATACACGCCCAGTCGCTCCAGTCTTTCAGTGTTAGGTAGTCCTGCCATTCCAGGAATTGACCTCGTGAACCTACGCTGCACTCCCTCAATAGCCAGAATGTCTTTCCTCAAATTTGGAGACAATAACTGCACACAATACTCCAGGTGTGGTCTCACCAGGGCCCTGTACAGCTGCAGATGAACCTCTTTGCTTCGATATTCAATCCCTCTTGTTATGAAGGTCAGCATGCTATTAGCCTTCTTCACTACCTGCTGTATCTGCATGCTTACCTACATTGACTAGTGTACAAGAACACCCAGATCTCTTTGTACTGCCCCTTTACCTAAATCGATTCTATTTAGGTAGTAATCTGTCTTCCTGTTCTTGCTACCAAAGCGGATAACCTTACATTTATCCACATTAAACTGCATCTGCCATGCATCTGACTACTCACCTACCCTGTCCAGGTCACCCTGGAATCTTCAAATATCCTTCTCACATTTCACCCTGCCACAGCTTAATATCATCTGCAAACCTGTTAATGGTATTATTAATACCATCTTCTATATAATCAATATAACGTGTAAAAAGCTGCGATCCCAGCACTGATCCCTGCGGTACTCCACTGATCACTGCTTGCCATTCAAAAATGGAGCCGTTTATCACTTCTCTTTGCTTCCTTTCAGCCAACCAACTTTCAATCCAAGTTAGTACTTTGCCCCCAATACCATGCGCCCTAATTTTGCTCACTAACCTCCTATGTGGGATTTTATCAAAAGCTTTCCGAAAGTCCAGGTACACTACATCTACTGAATCTCCCTCGTCCATCTTCAGAGTTATATCCTCAAAAAATTGCAGAAGAATAGTCAAGCATGATTTCCCCTTCATAAACCCATGCTGACTCGGACCTATCTTGTTACTACTATCCAGATGTGTCGTAATTTCATTCTTTACAATAGACCCCAGCAACTTTGCCACCACTGAAGTCAGACTAACTGGTCTATAGTTTCCTGCTTTCGCTCTCTCACCTTTCTTAAAAAGTGGTACAACATCAGCCACCCTCCAATCCGCAGGAACTGATACCGAATCTATCGAACTCTGCAAAATAATCACCAACGCATCCACGATTTCTCGGGTCACCTGCTTCAATACCCTGGGATGTAGACCATCAGGCCCCGGGGACTTGTCAACCTTCAGAACTAACAGTACCTCCAACACCAATTCCTGGCAAATATAAATTCCCTTCTGTTCAGGCCCTTCAGCCACTGTTAGCTCAGGGAGATAGCTTGTGTCTTCCACAGTGAACACAGATCTGAAGTACCAGTGCAATTCTTCTGCCATTTCTTTGTTCCCCTGTCTTTAAGGGCCCAATTTTAGTCTTAACCATTTATTTGCCTTTCACATACCTAAAAACGTTTACTATCCTCCTTTATACTTTTGGCCAGTTTACCTTCGTAGCTCATTTTTTCTCTGCGTATTTAAATCTTAGTAATCCTCTGTGTTTGTTTAAAAGCTTCCCAGTCCTCCGTTTTCCCACTTATCTTTGCTATGTTATACATTTTCTCTTTTAACTTCATATGTTTCTTAACTTCCCTCGTCAGCTACGGCCACCCATGCCTCCTGCTAGGACCTTTCTTCCTTTTTGGAATGAACTGATCCTGCAACTTCTACATTATACACAGAAATATCTGCCATTGTTCCTCCACTGTCATCCCTGCTAAGGTGTTGCACCATTGAAATTTGGCCAGCTCCTCCTTCATACCTCCACAGTTCCCTTGATTCAACTGAAATATTGTCACTTCTGATTGTACCCTCTCCCTCTCAAATTGTAGATTGAAGCTTATTGTATTATGGTCGCTACTTCCTAATGGTTCCTTCACTTCGAGGTGCCTGATCAATTCTGGCTCGTTGCACAATACCAGATCCAGAATTGCCTTCTCCCTGGTAGGCTCCAAATTGAGCATTTCCTTCATTATAATAGAAACTTCCAGCTATTAACGTCAACTTCTGTGAAACATAATAAATTCATTCCCAGGCATTCGTTTCGACAAACAACAGGTTTTCTAGTCTTATCTTGCCAGTTTTCTATTACAACATTCACCATCCCACTCCACCCCATCCTCTTTCACCTTTAATATTTTCTTGTGCACTGGTATCCTGATCACACAGACCCCACTTCCTCACATTCCCCAACTCTCTTCATCCTTAATTCTTAATAAACTTGTGTCTCATCTCTGTCATTCATTCCAACTTCCAACTCACATTTTGAACTTTTTAGAATGTAAATTGGAATTTGAATTCTCAGTGTGGGAACAGGCCTTCGGTCCAATAAGTCCTCACCGCCCCTCTGAAGATTATCACACCCATACCCTTTAACCTACAATTCTCCTAACTAAAGCACGTAACCTATACATCCCTGAACACTGTGAACAATTTAGCATAGCCAATTCACCTAACCTGCCCATCTTTTGAGAGTGGGAGGAAGCTCGGAGCAAACGGGAAAAAGCCACACAGACAAGGGGCGAATGTGCAAACTCCAAACAGACAGTTACCCGAATTGGAATCAAAACAGTATCTCTGGCAATATGAGGTTGCAATGCGAACCACTGAGCCACCATGCCACAACAGGAAAATCAACAGATATAGTCCTGGAAGTTACAGGCTCGTGAGTTTTATATCAGTGGTATGGAGACTAGATTAGATTCACTACCGTGTTGAAACAGACTCTTTGGACCAAGAACACCACACAACCCTAAGAAGAGTAACCTACCCAAACCACTATCCTATATTTACCTTTCATTAATGCCCGCCAACAATATGGGTAACTTTGTTTCGCCAAATCACCTAACCAGCACATCTTTTGATTGTGGGAGGAAACCCATACACATACGGGGAAATTATACAGACTCCACGCCGACAGTCACCTAAGAAGATATCAAATCTGGGTCACTGGTTGTGGTGAAAGGGTTAAAATTGTGTCCCAATACATGTGTGAATCTAACCGAAAATGGAAGGTGTCGCTTAGTCCCGTGTGAATCTTATTACACACCTTCCCGTGTGAATCTTCTTATCTGTATGTGACCAGAATGGAATGTGTTTTTCAGCCTTGCTCTGCTGTTCACATGAATGTTTAGATCTCGAAAAGAGTATATCAGCTGGAAAAGTCTCCATTTCGGTAGAGTCTGCTCCGGGGTTGCGTTTAACCGCCGAGCGTGGGTTGTTGGCAACCGCTCTACGAGAACTGACGGCTCCCAGTTCCGGTAACACGTAGAGTGAGTATAAACCAGACCCGTTGTAAGTACGAGACCTGGTTGTGGCGACGCTGCGGGGAATAAAACACTTATATTCGAGCAGACTCGCCTCTTGGCTGTTTGTTCTGTGTCAGACTACTTTCCTGCGAGCCTGGTCCTTGACCTTGAGAATTTTTAAAAACATTTTGGCGTAGTCGGCAGGATCAATCGCAATTGAGGAAAGATTTTGATACAGAACAATGTTTTGGAAAAAGGCTAAGAAACCAGAGGAACAAACTGTGGAGGTCCCGACCGTCCCGGGATGGCATGGACCGTGGCATGGCGTGGCAGTTTGTTTGAGAAATGGTGGGGGGCGACCGGAGAACTGGGAGGCCGAGGGCGTAGGAACCCCAGGGTCGCTGCTGTCCACCCTTGAGAGGATCCCAGTCCTGCCGAAGAACCCCTTGCCTGGGGTACAGCGGAGGATGTGGGCCTGTGCGGCGGCTTGTAGACAACAGTCAGACAAGCGCCAAAAAGCTGAAGCAGAATTAGCCCTCCTGAAACATGAGCAGAGACTCAGTTCGGGAGATGCCTCTATGTTGAGGCAGGAAATTATGAAGTTAAAAGCTGAATTGACAGCATTAACTGAACTAGCAGGACGAACTATTATGTATCTGTCTGCTAAGAAACGGAAAGAGAAAAGGAAGGTCCCTCGAACCCCGGACCCAGTACAAGTACGGGCGTTTGTAGCCCAGTTAAATAACGGGGATCGGTGGGATATCGATCATTGGGATGGGAACATTTGGGGAGATTCAGATGATCAGTACGAAGAGGACCCACCCGTACTCCAAGCTAAACCAGTGGTTAGGAGAAAGCAGGTTCAGAGACGTCTCCCAGTGCAACGGGAGGTAATGTTAGATGAGGAAGGAAACCCTATACGGAATGAACAAGGGGAGGCAATTATGCATGAATTACCGCGGGCTCAGCCTCCTGCAGAATTCTCTGAATTAACGGAAGACTTCACTACCGATGAGGTGCTGTTTATCACCCAGAAAACCCGACGTAATCCTGGGGAGCCGTTAGAGCTATGGCTAATTCGGCTCCTCGAGGAAGGGGGGCAACAAGTGCAGGTAGACTATCAGGATGCTCCCAAGTTTGGTGGATTAGCAAAGGATGCTGCCATAGACCTGGGGTACCGCAGACAAGCCAAGGATATGGTAATAGATCGCAGTATGGGGACCTTATTTGGGATGTATGCCAGGGCAGTGGCCGAACAGTATCCCTTCCCGTCCGATTGGCCCCCCTTGGAAGGAACTTGGACAACAATTAAGGAAGGGGTTCAGAGGCTAACCCGTTTGTGTGTGCGGGATGCCCTGTTGCTGGGAGTGCTGGACGAGGTAGATAACACAAATGTTAGTAGACAGACTAGAGACCACCTAGTGAAGACTGCCCCCCCCCCCATTATAAACCACTGTTATTAACCATAATGTTGAGTGGACGGGGAGAAACCCTAGGAGATGCCCGTAGTATGATGAGGGAGATGGGTTGTTTGGGGGATTGGGGACCCACAACCCGTGCTTCTCAGGGGGGCACGGAGGGGCGTCGCCCTGAGGCTCGGGCAGGGGGAAAAGTAAACCCTAATCAAGGAAGTAACCAAGGCCCCTCACGGCGTGCTTTGTGGCAAGCTTTGATCCGGGCGCAGGTCCCAGCATCGGAGATTGATGGCCTACCTACACCGGAATTAAAAGACTTATGCAGACTGAAAGGGACTGAAGGTGTCCCGGGTAGAGACGGAGTCCCGACCCACTATGGAAGACCTAGTGGAATTACTAACACAAAAATGTCAGACACGGGGTCCGGTTGTTAATGAGCCTCGAAGGGGTAGAACTTCCACTTCCCAGCGGTAGGAATCCTCGGAGGACGAGGAGGAGGAGGAGGTACGGCCTCCCCTCCGAGAGTGTTATAAAGTGGATAGGCGTGGCCGGAAACCTAGTAAGAAAGGCAAGAACAAAGAAGGGCGAGGCAAACGTCTTTACCCAGTGCTGTCTGGGGAAGATGAATGGGAGGAACAATAGGAATCGGGCCAAGCCCCAAGGGTTTGCCCACGAACGAGCCAATGGTCAGCAGACGACATTCGACCTCATGTATCATTGACTATCTATTGGCGCAAATCCGTCCAAACCGTTATGGCTCTAGTGGACACAGGGGCGGAGGCCACCTTAATCTATGGGATGCCCCATAAGTTTAAAGGAACCCCAGTCACGCTGGTTGGGCTGGGAGGTAATCTGATTGAAGGAAAAACAGTACAATTGCCCCTAAAGATAGGTACAATGCCCATTAAAACTTATTCAATTATCATTACACCAGTTAGAGAATGGATCCTGGGAATGGACATTCTGGCCGGTTTAACACTTCACCTCCAACAAGGGAAGTTTGAATTTGGAATCACGAAAATGGCTTTGCGCTGTAGGACGGTGTTAGTGGGAAAGGTTAAAATAGACCCCTTCCCCATCCCGATCGCCGATCGCGTAATAAGTCTTAGACAGTATAGGATTCCCGGCGGACATAAAGAAATATCCGCCACAATTAAGGATTATTTGGAAGCGGGAGTGCTTAGGACATGCACCACGGCGTGGAATAACCCCTTATGGCCCGTACATAAAGCCGATGGGTCATGGCGGATGACGGTAGATTATCGGCAACTAAACCGTCACACTCCGGCCTTGACGGCAGCGGTCCCGGATGCCGTCACTATTATAGGACGAATCCAACATCATCCAGGGGTGTGGTACGGAGTAATTGATTTGGCTAATGCCTTCTTCACAATTCCTATTCCCGAAGATAAGCAGGAACAGTTCGCATTCACTTGGGAGGGTAGACAATTCACGTTCACGCGATTGCCCCAAGGATATCTGCATAGCCCTACTATCTGCCACCGGATAGTTGCAGAACACTTGGCTGCCTTTAAAGTGCCTGACGAAGTGATGATCTCGCACTATATTGACGATATGATGATACAGGGGACAAGTCAGAAGCAGGTTCAGGAATTGCTGGACCAACTGGTTCAACATATGCGAGGATATGGGTGGGAGATCAACCCAGCCAAAATCCAGGGTCCCTCACAAACGGTAAAATTCTTAGGAATCGTGTGGAACAAGGGGGAAAGGGAAATCACTGCGAAAGCTAAAAATAAGATTCAGGTCTTTGCCGTCCCTCACACCCAGAAGGACGTGCAGCAATTTATTGGGTTATTCGGATTCTGGAGACAGCATATTCCCCATTTAGGACAAATTTTAAAACCTTTGTATCGAGTTACGAGGAAAAAGGCAGCGTTCGAATGGACGGAGGTCCATCAAACTGCATTTGAAATGGCCAAGCAAGCGATACAGCAAGCTGTATCCTTGGGAAAGATACAGTCAGGACCTGTAGAACTGCAAGTCTCAGCACAGGGGGATTATGCCAATTGGAGCTTATGGCAAAAACAGGGAAGAACCCGTAAGCCATTGGGATTTTGGTCCCGAAAATTACCCCCGGCAGGGGAACGGTATACCCCCTTTGAGAAACAGTTATTAGCATGCTACTGGGGCTTGGTGGAAACCGAAGCCCTGACCATTGGACATGAAGTGATCATGAGAACAGCTATCCCTATTCTTCCGTGGGTACTTAGTGACCCCACTACCCACCGAATAGGAACTGCCCAAGAGAGCAGCATCATTAAATGGAAATGGTATGTGTCGGAGAGAGTGCGGACTGGACAGAAAGGAGTGTCAGTCCTACATGAGCAAGTGGCGGAGGCCCCTGAGGAAGGGGAAAAACGGTTTGAGGTGATTGAATACAAGGAATCACCCGTTAAGATGGGAAAACGGTATGATGAACTGACCCCGGATGAACAAGCCACGGCTTGGTTCGTAGATGGGTCAGCCCAATGGAAAGCGGGACAGCGTAGATGGAAAGCTGCCGCCTTTAACCCAAAACAAGGCACTACCCTAGAAGAATTAGGGGAGGGAAAAAGTAGTCAGTGGGCAGAATTAAAAGCAGTGCATATGGTAGTCATGCAAGCAGGGGTCATGGGAGTTTGTTTGTTCTCTGACTCGTGGTCAGTGGTTAACGGCATGACACAATGGATGCCAACTTGGCAGGCCAATCAGTGGATGATCCAGAATAGGGAAGTATGGGGTAAACAGTTATGGGAAGATATATGGGAGAAAGCTCAATACCTGGTCATATACATCACCCACGTAGATGCCCATACATCTCGAAATGATGTGGAAGCTCTACATAACCGATATGTGGATGGTATCGTCCGAACCATGATTGTGCAAAGGGGCACCTCAGTGGACCTAGCTAGATGGGCACACCTTAAGGCTGGGCACTGGGGAGTGCAAGGAACCTTGCAATGGGCTCGAGACCGAGGAATAGATCTTATGGTAGATGATGTTAAGACTGCAGTAAACCAGTGTGAGCAGTGTCAACATCAGCGGCAGGGAGTGCCCCAACACATGATGGGACATATCCATCGGGGGGATGGTCCGGGACAGAGCTGGCAAATGGACTTTGTGGGTACCTTACCCTCCTCACAAGGATGTAACCACATATGTACAGCTGTGGACACTATGTCTGGGGTTTTGGTAGCCCATCCCTGTCGTCACAACAATCAACAGGCTACCTTGCGATGTTTAGATTTGATTGAACAATTTTATGGATTGCCCATACAGGTCCAGAGTGACAATGGCTCCCATTTCACAGGAAGGGTGGTAAAGCAGTGGTGTCACGATAACCACGTGGAATGGGTTTATCATGTACCCTATCACCCACAAGCTGCGGGACTTATAGAACGAATGAATGGGCTTCTGAAGTCCTCACTACGAAAAGCAGGAGGTTGCAATGACTTAACAGGTTGGAAGAAGCAACTAATTCGGGTGGTGAAACAAATTAATAACCGCCCATTAGGAAATGGGGTAACACCCTTGAATAGGATGATACGAGTATGTGATACCCCAAAGACTCAGCCTATTAAAATGTGGAAATTCGCTGAGGAAGCTGATATTCCCGTAAGGGCCACGCCGGCTTCGGCTGGACTGGACCTACGAGCACTAACTGCCCAGACTTTGATCCAACAGAAACCTACGGTGATTAAGACCGGATTAGGATTGATTTGTCCCCCTGGAACCTATGGGCATATCCTCCCGCGGTCGGGACTGTCACTAAAGGGGATTGATGTGATGGCAGGCGTAATTGACGCGGACTACCAAGGGGAGTTGGGGGTGGTCCTGGTCAACATCACTGCTGAACCTTACGTGATACAGAAGGGGGACAGAATAGCGCAATTGGTCATTAAGCCATGTAACCTTACAACGGGTGGAAGAGACGGGAGCTCCCGTTACGGTTACTGAGCGTGGGACGGGGGGATTTGGGTCTACTGACACTAAGGGGGCCAAGGTATGGGTGCGCCAGACGACCGGCCCCCCCAGGCCGGCCGAAATCATAGCACAGGGGAAGGACAGTCTGGTCACCATTATGTACCCCGGGGACCCGACCTGGGCAAACGTCCCGGCGAACCAGTGCTACTTACGTGAGACCTAAATAATGTTGTAATTGCTATGCACCCGCAGGCTGGCCCTCCGCCTTGAACATGGGGTGGTCATGGGGATTGCGACTCCTATTGGCGATGTTCGCGATCGGATGGCCACTCCAGGGCATTGGTATCACGGCCTGGACGCTGGTACCGGTCGCCCGCCATGAGGTGCGGTGGGAGGCCAGTAGCCAGCGACGGACGCAGGACAATTTTACATGTGAACCCGGTCAGCAGTGCGTTGTTCTGACTCTCACCAGCGACTGTCAATTGTACACGTGTGCACAGTGCTACATGCGCCGGGATGGGGAAAAATATGACATATCGTTCATACCGCCTAATTGCACCCTGGTGGTGAATGCCCAAGTCAAGACGTGTTTGTGGGACCGACGCACCCAGACATGCGGGACAACGGGGACTCATTGGAGCGTCACAGCTCGGGGGGAAGATCTGTGGCTGCGCAATGCCACCGATAATCGGAATCGTCATCGATTCATGTGGTTAATAATGGTACTGCCCTCGACGAACGCCCCGTCTGAGGCGTTATTAAACCCCACGCGGGGCGGTCCAGCACCAAAGAGGGGTGCCACGGGGGGCGTGCGGTCGCATCGAACACAGTTGGCCCCTATTATGTCAACTTGTCAACAGATGGCCCGGGCGGTACTGCACACTGATGTTCATTGGCGGGTACAGTTGCCCCTCATACCCGAGTGTCATACCAAGAGGCGGCGACGAGCGTGGTACGACACCCTGCTGGGAGGCGCAGGAACTGTTATGGGTATCTCGAATGCCATTGACTCTGAGGTAACCCGTACTAAATTATCTAACACGGGACAGGCCACCTCACAAGGACTACATACTATTGGAAGGTGGATGCCATCCGTAATGATGACTCAAGGAGAGACAGCTGAAATAATGATACGATCTCTGCAATGGGAACTGGATGTCTGGGGTGCCACTCAGGAACTGTTTGAGAACATTACGGCTCAGTTAAATTGGACTGCCTGTCATATTCAAATGTTGCATGCTCAAATACAGAAAGAACGCTTTTTGCGTGTGGTAACATCCCCCAATGTACAAGCGTGGAGGGGAATATGGAATGTATCTGAGAAATTGTGGATGATAACCCATCCAGAACGAACATGGTGTAACGCAACTATGTGTAACGGATACTTTGTTACCATGAATGTAACCCACACTGTTACGGTCTGTCGATATTATGTATTACCAGTGATTACATCTTCTGGATATTATTTTCTGAAGACAAGGGGACAGTGGTTTAGCCCAGATACCAATATTACCTATGATCTGTCCGCTTGTGAACAGACTGATCAGGGGAAAACTTGCCTACTGATGGACAGGTATCGGGACCCTTGCTTGACTAAGGGAACGGCCCTGTGCGAATGGACTGTTGAAACTCCAAGGGACATGATGTGGCAGATTGGGCCACACACGCTCTGTGTGGCTACCAATAATCCACATCCTATGCTTCCCTCAGCACCGTTCTCGGGATGCCTCTCAAATGTCTATCAGTGGCACTGGCAGAATCAGACCTATCTGTTGACCACTTATAGCAGTGCTCGCCACTTTACCAAGGTGCAGTGGAAAGTGCTGATGAATCCTTGGAACATTTCCCTGGATCGGTTTAAGCGAGCATTGGACCGATCCGAGGAGCTTAAGCAGATATTACGAAAGCATCAAACCAATGTCACTTAGGTTACGGTGTCTACCTTTATACATGGACAGGAGGTAGTACATGCTGCCCGTGTAGTGGACGTGGAGTCAGCTCATCATTGGTGGGACACATTGAGTGGTATGTCCTCCCCTGCGGGGACATTCCTGTTCCCACCCTTGTCGATCCTGGTAGCGGTCCTGGTGATTTTAACATGCTGTAATGTCCTGACTTGCTTGTCTATTTGGCGTGTACGTAGGCGCTTGTTAGAAAGAATACATATGGGCATAATGTAACACATGTATTGGGCCAAGCAGTGGAATGTGGTGTAAAATTATGTCCCAATACATGTGTGAATCATAATGTAACACATGTATTGGGCCAAGCAGTGGAATGTGGTGAAAGGGTTAAAATTGTGTCCCAATACATGTGTGAATCTAACCGAAAATGGAAGGTGTCGCTTAGTCCCGTGTGAATCTTATTACACACCTTCCCGTGTGAATCTTCTTATCTGTATGTGACCAGAATGGAATGTGTTTTTCAGCCTTGCTCTGCTGTTCACATGAATGTTTAGATCTCGAAAAGAGTATATCAGCTGGAAAAGTCTCCAGTTCGGTAGAGTCTGCTCCGGGGTTGCGTTTAACCGCCGAGCGTGGGTTGTTGGCAACCGCTCTACGAGAACTGACGGCTCCCAGTTCCGGTAACACGTAGAGTGAGTATAAACCAGACCCGTTGTAAGTACGAGACCTGGTTGTGGCGACGCTGCGGGGAATAAAACACTTATATTCTAGCAGACTCGCCTCTTGGCTGTTTGTTCTGTGTCAGACTACTTTCCTGCGAGCCTGGTCCTTGACCTTGAGAATTTTTTAAAACACTGGTGCTGTGAAGCAATAGTGCTAACAACTGAGCCACAATGCCGCTTAAATGATTCCTTCCGTCAGCATGGCCATTAGACTGGTTTTGCCTGTTGTCCTATTCACCTCTAACGTCTGCTCAGTTTTTGGCAAATTGCTTCGTTGCACAGTCTCCTGCTTTATTAAATTGAATTAACGTGACTTGAACACACAAACGACATACCAAGGATGTTGTTGTTCCTTCAGGGAACAGGCAACGTGTAATGTTTTAATTGGTCTCACCGATACTGGAAGAGATTCAAATGATCTAAGGATTAGGATTCCAAGGATTAGGATCTTCCTAATCCTTTCCTCTTTACCAACTACCACGGGCATAATCCATTGTTCTCTCTCTCTCTCTCTCTCTCTCTCTCTCACACACACACACACACACACACATACACACATTTTCACACAGACAGACAGACAGATAGTCAGCACATTACTTTGGAAAAAATACCAGCAACCTTATAAATAATCAGAATGATATTTGGAATGAAGGTTTTAGCTAAAGGAAGGATACGAAAATTTGCATCTTATTCTGAATGTAAGTTTGCTCGCTGAGCTGGAAAGTTCATTTTCCGACGTTTCGTCACAATACTAGGTTACACCGTCAGCCAGGCTCTGGTAAAGCGATTGTGTTATCTCCAACTTTCAAACAGCAGCTGGCCCATATCCCTCCAAACCCTTCTTAATGCCTCTTAAATGCCTCTTAAATGATGCAATTTTTCCAGCCTCCATCACTTCTTCTGGCAGCTCATTCCATACACGTACCACCCTGAGCGTGAAAAGGCTGGCCCTTATGTCTCTTTTATACCTTTCCCCTGTCACCCTAAACCTATGCCCTCTAGTTCTGAACTACCCGAACGCAGTGAAAAGACTTTACCTATTTCCCCTATCCAAACCCCTCATAATTGTGTTAGCCTCTATGAGGTCACTCTTCAGCCTCCGACGCTCCAGGGAAAACGGACCCAGCCTGTTCAGCCTCTCCCTATAGGTCAAATCCTCCAACTCTTGGAAACATCCTTGTAAATATTTTCTGAAGGCTTTCAAGTTTCACAACATCTTTCCGAAAGGAAGGAGATCAGAATTGCACGCAATATTCCAACAGTGGCCCAGCCAATGTCCTGTACAGCCACAACATGACCTCCCAACTCCTGTACACAATACTGTGACCAAGAAAGGAAAGCATCCCAAACGTCTTCTTCACTATCTTATCTGCCTGTGATCCCACTTTCAAAGAGCTACGAACCTCCACTCCAATGTATCTTCGTTTACCAATACTCCCTAGGACCTTACCATTTAGTGTATCCGCCCTGCTCATATTTGCTTTAC
The DNA here is from genome assembly GCF_037043375.1 of Chiloscyllium plagiosum. NCBI lineage: Eukaryota > Metazoa > Chordata > Chondrichthyes > Orectolobiformes > Hemiscylliidae > Chiloscyllium > Chiloscyllium plagiosum. The sequence continues at coordinate 21,669,348 of NW_028270190.1, forward strand.
AAAAATGCAGCACCTTGCATTTATCTGAATGAAACTTCATCCACCAATTCTCAGCCGATTGGCGCATTTGGACAGACTCTGTTGTAATGTGAGGTAACCCTCTTCGCTGTCCACATCACCTCCAATGTTGGTGTTGCCTGCAAACTTTCTAACTGCACCTTTTTATGCTCGCATCTAAATCATTTATGTAAATGACAAAACGTAGAGGACCCAGCACCGACTCGGCTTTCAACTGGTGACAGGCCTCCCGTCTGAAAAACACCCCTCCACCACCACCCTCACTCTTCTACATTTGAGCCAGTTCTGTATCCAAATAGCTAGTCCTCCCTGTATTCCGTGAGATATAACCTTGCTAATGATAATATGTTCATTGTTTTTTCCACTAACCAATTTTTCACAGTAAGTATCATTCAATTTGAAACTGAAATGCCTCAGACATGGTATGATAGTACAGGACAATAATTAATGTCAGTTCAAGTTTCAAAAAGAGTGTTAGAAATAAGTCAGCGGCTAAAGACCACCAAGTTTCATATCAGTGGCAGGGAAAGATTGCCAAAAGTTCTGAATGCTTTTGAAGTTGGTGATTGAACATTTTCTAGTCTGAGAGAGAGAGAGCCTTATTTTTAAACAAGGGTTACAGGGAAAACCCAGGAAATTGAAATGGTGGATTATGAAAATATGTACAACCTAACTGAAAGGAAAAGCAGACTTAGTGAGCGGATGGTCATACTGTTGCACCTCTAACTAATGGTTTTCTTTTTCCAATAACCCTGCATTCACTGCAACCTCAACCTCTTTCCCTCCAGAGTGAGACACAGTTCGAAGTACAAACAATGAATTCAAGGAAATCATACACGCATACGATTTTGGATAATATTTAGGGGAGGGGGAATGACCATTCAGGAACAGAAACAGTCACCAGTTCGGTTGCGCTGCAAGTGGCTCAGGGGCACTGCCGGAACGCGAAAAGATAAAGAGGTCCTCAGGGATTGGAGACTCGATACTTCAAGGGACAGAGAGGACATTTTGTGACTGTAATCGGAAAACCAGGATGGTGTCCTGCTTCCCAGGTGCCAGGATGCAGGATGTCTCAGAGTGGCTGCAGATCGTTCTCAAGAGGAGATTAAGGGGCAAGACGTCATTGTGCAAGTTGGCACAAATGACATATAGAAATAGGAATGAGAGCATGCGGAGTTCTGATCGAGAGCTTGGAAAAACGTGAAAAACCATAACCCCGACAGTGGTAATCTCCAGATTTCTTCCAGTGTCGCGTGCCAGTGTAGGTCAGAACAGGAGGATTATACAGATAAATTCATAACGAAAGAATTGGTGTGGTCCAGGGGTTCAGACTTTTTCATTCTGGGGCAGTCGGTTCCTGAACTGGAGGTGGACCAACAACATGGCAGTCAGATTTGCTCGTCCTGCAAGGTTTAGACTGGATTGGGCAAGGAGTGGGATTCTCACCAACAGGAAGAAAAATGTGAGAGCGGAAGGAGATACAGGAGGCAGAAATAGTAATTTGGAGAGACAGGTCAGGCTGGAATGTGACAAGGAGCAAAGAATGCCTGCTCAAAGAATTTTCATATATTTCAAATGCAAGAGGGCTGACAGGTAAGGCCAATGAACATTCGGGGGTGGAAATACAAGTGGGACTGAGATATTTTAGTCATTACAGAAAAAAAATGTCTAAGGCAGTGACAGGATTGGCAGCTTCATGTGCCAGAGTATAGATGCTTCGGCATAAGGGAGGTGAAGGGGGAATTGACATTTTTGATTAAGGTGAGTATCACAGCTTTATTGAGAGATGAATTAAGTGAAGGATCATCCAGCGAAGTGTTGTGGGTGGAGCTAATAAATAAGGGGATTGGTGACGCTATTGGCTTTGGACAATAGGTCGATAAAAAGTGAACGGGAATTAGAGGAACAAGTACCGAGGGAGAAAGTGGACATTTGCAAATTATATAATTTTGTCATCACAGTGGACCTTAATTTCTTTCATATAGACTGGGACTATCTGAGTTCGGCTTAGTTCGGTTGGAGGCTGTTAAGTTCGTTCAGGATTTAATCTCCAGTGTCTGCAGTTTTCGCTTTCTTCTACGATAGTCGATTTACTCTGCATGAATTTCAATTGCACCAGAACAGGATGAGACTGTTTAGCGCTGTAGCCTGATAAACAGTAACAGGAGGAGAAAGTGAGGACTGCAGATGCTGGAGACTAGAGTTGAAAAATGTGGTGCTGGAATAACCCAGCAGGCCAGGCAGGATCCAAGGAGCAGGAGAATCGACGTTTCGGCATAAGCCCTTCTTCAAGAATGAAGAAGGGCTTATGCCCGAAGCGTCGATTCTACTGCTCCTTAGATCCTGCCTGGCCTGTTGTGTTTTTTCCAGCACCACAAATTACAGGAGGAGGTCGAGAACGCTGGACCTAAAGTAAATCATGCAACAGGAGAAATGCTGGAGATCAGAGCTGGAAATGTGTTGCTGGAAAAGCGCAGCAGGTCAGGCAGCATCCAGAGAACAGGAGAATCGACGTTTCGGGCATAAGCCCTTCTTCAGGAATGGGGAAAGTTTGTCCAGCAGGCTAAGATGAAAGGTAGGGAGGAGGGACTTGGGGGAGGGGCGTCGGAAATGTGATAGGTGGAAAGAGGTCAAGGTGAGGGTGATAGGTCAGACTGGGGTGGGGGCGGAGAGGTCGGGAAGAAGATCTCAGGTTAGGAAGGCGGTGCTGAATTTGATGGATTTGACTGAGACAGGGTGGGGGGAGGGGAAATGAGGAAACTGGTGAAATCCGAGTTCATCCCTTGTGGTTGGAGGGTTCCTCGCCGGAAGATGAGGCGTTCTTCCTCCAACCGTCGTTTTGTTGTGGTCTGACGATGGAGGAGTCCAAAGACCTGCATATCCTTGGTGGAGTGGGAGGGGGAATTCAAATGTTGAGTTACAGGGTGGTTGGGTTGGTTGGTCTGGGTGTCCCAGAGGTGTTCTCTGAAACGCTCCGCAAGTAGCCGGCCTGTCTCCCCAATATAGAGGATATAGAAGACCACTCCCTCCGTGACTCCCTCGTCAGATCCACACCCCCCACCAACCCAACCTCCACCCCCGGCACCTTCCCCTGCAAACGCAGGAGGTGCAAGACTTGCGCCCACACCTCCCCCCTCACCTCCCTCCAAGGCCCCAAAGGAAACTTCCATATCCGCCACAGATTCACCTGCACCTCCACACATATCATCTATTGCATCCTCTGCACCCGATGTGGCCTCCTCTATATTGGGGAGACAGGCCGGCTACTTGCGGAGCGTTTCAGAGAACACCTCTGGGACACCCGGACCAACCAACCCAACCACCCTGTAGCTCAACATTTCAATTCCCCCTCCCACTCCACCAAGGATATGCAGGTCTTTGGACTCCTCCATCGTCAGACCACAACAAAACGACGGTTGGAGGAAGAACGCCTCATCTTCCGGCTAGGAACCCTCCAACCACAAGGGATGAACTCGGATTTCACCAGTTTCCTTATTTCCCCTCCCCCACCCTGTCTCAGTCAAATCCATCAAATTCAGCACCGCCTTCCTAACCTGAGATCTTCTTCCCGACCTCTCCGCCCCCACCCCAGTCTGACCTATCACCCTCACCTTGACCTCTTTCCACCTATCACATTTCCGACGCCCCTCCCCCAAGTCCCTCCTCCCTACCTTTTATCTTAGCCTGCTGGACAAACTTTCCCCATTCCTGAAGAAGGGCTTATGCCCGAAACGTCGATTCTCCTCTTCCCTGGATGCTGCCTGACCTGCTGCGCTATTCCAGCAAATCATGCAACACCAGTACTCTGTTACACAGAAACAGGATGAGTCCATTCAGCCTCTTCAAGTCAGTAACACAGGAAATGAAAGATGCCAAAACGTCACTGTGGTATGGGGTACACTGGAATAACAAGAGGCTGTTTAGCGCCTGAAGCCTGCGTTTCCCTTCATCAGGGAAGGACTTTTGTGGACCTCAATTTCTCTTCCATGTCCAATTCGATCTCGTCCTCAACTCTTATGTGTGTCAAAATGGTTGGCATCCTCTCTCCACCCCAAACATTTCAGTGAAGTATCTTCCCTAACTATCTGGGACAGAGAGATCCAAAATGTCGCTAAACTCTGAGAGAAGGAAAGACTCCGCATACGTATACTTTGGCTAATTTACGTGAACAAAAACATGAACACAACAGTAGAGTGACTGTCCCTGATACCATGACAGTATTTGATTGAGCAAGGTGTGAAGGAGCCTAAGCAATTTCCAATTTGTGTGATATCAGGTGTAAACTAGGTCGGTCATTCAGAATACAATGTGTCTGGTGGGGATCAATCCTCTCAGTCCCCTGGTATCTCTTTGGTGATCCTCGGTGTAGATTCCTCGGGACAGCAGAGTCAGCTGATTCATCAATATCTTTCTTTCCTTCCACCTGATGAAGGAGCGATGCTCCGAAAGCTGTATACTTCCAATTAAAACTGTTAGACTATAACCTGTTGTCATGTGATTTTTAACTTTGGAGAGCCCAGTCCAACACTGGCATCTCCAAATCATTTCTTTCCTTCATACGATCAGAAGTGTGGATATTCAGGAAATACCACACAGTGTTCAGAACAGTCCATCACCCTCTCACGTGCTATAGTATCAAAATCTGGATTGTGTGCGACCGTATTGGTCACATTCCTTTACAGTAATGCTCGATACTGCTCACTTACACAGAAAAAAAACGAGTTCATTCAGCATTTCAAGCTGGTTTCAAATGAATGTCAGAAAGTCATCAAACCAATCTAAACTGTTGGATTAGAAGTGGCACTAATAATTCACTCTCCGAATCAACACCAGAAGAGAATTATTAAAAGTGTTGTAATCCAAAGTCTAAACACAGGAAAACAGAATGAACACAATACGCCAGGTAGCATCAGGAGGTGGAGAAGTCAACGCCTTGCGTATAAACCTTCTTCAAGACTGGTAGTAAGGTACAAAGGAGTTGCAAATGAAGAGGCGGACTGGGGGGGATGCGATTACATGAACGGAGGTAGAGGATACCAGCGGGTTGGTCGATGGGAGGAATGAATCCGTTTGGTAGCTGGAGGATGGGTTGATCAGAGGACTGAAGGGAGGGGCGGGGCTGGTAAGGCAGTTGGGGTATTAAAATGGAGGTCATTTGAAAATAGATAACTCAATATTGAATTCTCATAGGCTGTCGTCTGCCTCGGCAGAAGGAGGTTGTTGTTCATCCAATTTGTGAGTTAGTTCGTTATGGCAATGGAGGAGGCCAAGGATGGCCATGTCCCAGCGGAACTGGGAGGGAGAATTGGAAAAGGCGATTACTGTGCAGTCAAGTCAGCCCTTACGTGTCCAGGTGGGATGCTCAGCAATACATTCCCTTAGTTTACGTTTGTTTTCCCCGATGTAGAGAAGATGACATCGGCAGCACCAGATGCAGTAAACTAGATTGGATAGCACTACCTGCCACATATTCCACAAGGACAGTTTCCTCCATTAATCTTTGGATCTTACCGCCCTCCCCATTAATCCCTCCCATCCCCCTCCAAGGTAACTTCTCCAGCAACCGGAAAAGATGCATCCCGTGCTGGCACACCAACTTCCTCACCTGCGTCCAGGGTCGCAAACAGTCCTCCCTTGTCAAACAACATTTCACCTGGCTCTCTCCCAACATAATTCAGGTGCCCTCAATGTGGTCTTTTTCAGATCAGGGTGACAAAAACTAAAACAAGGGCACATTTCGCTGAGCATCACTACCGGGCCGGCAGGGCTGACCCACTTTCCCAGTCTCCACTAATTTCAATGCCCTTCCCTTCGATTTCCGAAATAGCCATCCTGGACGTCCTCTCTTGCTACCGTGAGTCAAATCACAAAAACGAGGAATGCCACCTTATCTTCCAACTCGATAAACTACAACCCGGATGACTCAGCAATAAGTTTTCCGATTTAAAACAGCCATCCCAGCCATGTTCATACTCCCTTTCCAGCTCCACCTCCTTCCTTACATTCCACCTAACGACCCTGTCTTCCTGGTACCAAGCGAATTCATCCCTCCCATCGACCAACTTCGTTGCACCAACAGTTTTGTCCATGTATCCCGTCTTCATCATTCTGCTGCTCTTCTCACCCCAACCAACCCCCTTCCCTCTTTAGCTGCAGGTACCCCTATCCACCCTCCCAGGACTGAAAAACGGTTATATCTTAAATGTTGACTACGATGAGACAGGAAGACACAGAGCCCTGTCCGCATATGGCGCTGGTAAACATGAGACTTGCATTGTCCAATAACGAGATTGGGCCTCTTCCCTGGGAACAGGTGGAAGACAATCAGACCCTCAAGGCACGAACACCTGAAGAGAAGTGGCCATTCAGCCCCTCCAGCCTTTAACACAGAAACTGGAGGATGTCATTGATCCTGTAACATGTCAAAGCAATGAAGCAGAGACTGTACAGACATGCTTCCATGTTGTTACACCTGGCTCCATTGCTGAAGGTACATGTTTTAAGTTAACAATACTGTAGTTTGCTGATGGTAAGGAGCGACGGTAGATCGCTTCTGTCAAGTCTCACGAAGGCATCTTCCAACTCCGAGAACCTACACTAGTGTTCTGTGTGGAGTACAGAACCTCGTGTGCTTGGCGAACTCTTTCAGTTTGGCTGCTGACAGATTTGTGAACAACATGACTTTCAGTACAGGGTGACACACCAACCGTACATTGAGGCGGTGAGAGATCATTCAGAATTAAGAGCTCCGTGTCAAACAACATGGGGACTCATAGAGGTATATAAACTATCATAGAGTCACATGGAGTCCTACAGCACGAAGACAGGCCCTTCAGCCGAAGCTGTTCTATGCCGACCAAAATGTCCACCTATGCTAACCCCATTTCCGTCGAATTTTCCCATATCCTTCCAAGACTTTTCTCACGATATATTTTTGAAAATGGGAAATCATGTATCGTGGGAAATCACATGTTATATTTGACGCTATCTATGTTTTGTTTTGTAAATAATGAGTGTTGGTCTGTAACACTCAAGTTTTAATGCAATCACCTTTTATTTATTTGTAGCGTTCCAAATTAAATACTCATTTCCTTCATACTCTCCTCATGGTACGATCACCGCAGGGTTTAGTCTGGTGAAATATTTTACACTGTCTCATTGTTGTAAGGAGAGCATTCCTTATAAACGAGAGAAAATCTGTACACAGTGCCTCAAGTACGAACTCAACAACACACAACAACTGCAGGACGTCGTCTGCACTCCTGTACATTAATTATTTTGCAATGAAAGTCAGCAGGCACGTTATTTTGCTGATTAATTGCTGCTCGATATGCTTTGTGCTCGTGACTTACGACCAAGGACACCCAGCTCTTTTTCACCAAGAACACTTCACATCTTATCACCATCTAATAAATGCAAAATGAGAAAGGTTGTATGTTTTGAGAAATTATTTCTTTGCCTTGTGAAACGCTCTGCTTCAAGCATAGACACGCCAACAGCAACATTCATCATGCTACTGGATATAGTGGGAGATTCTGGGGACGCAATGGTCTCGTGGTATTATTTCCAGAATATTAACCCAGGGACCCAGGTAATGTCACAGAACCTGGATTTGAACCCCGCCACAGCAGATAGTGGAATTTCAATTCATAAAATTATCAGGAATTAATGATAATGAAATGAAAGCACGAAACCATTGTCGATTGCCAGGGAAAAAGAAAAATCATCGAATGAAATCTACAATCTTGACCTTGTCACGGTTACGTGTGACTCCAGACCAACAACAATGTGATTGAGTCTCAATTGCCCTTTGAAATCACCAACAGAGCCGCTCGGTTATATCGATCACTGCAAAGTCTCAAAACATGAAACTGGCTGGAACGAAACACTGACTACGTGGTCATTTGAGTTCACGTACGGACATCGTCGGTGGTAGGTTTGAAACAATGTTGTCCGTGAAGTAACATTTGCCTCTCAATCACATTACAAACAACACTACTACACTGACACAATGCCCCTCTTTTTAGAGACAAGAACAAGATTGTCAAAAACAAGCTGGTACCATGAAATCTTATTTTTTCCAAGGCATAATTAATGGTTTGTTATGCATCGGCACTGACGTCTAGTTACGGACTTGGGGATATTATCGCATGCGAGTGGATAGGTTGGGGTGATGGAGAGAATCACTTCACGGCAAATTACGACTTCAGGATTGTGAATAGTCTTGTTTTCAGATGTTTGTGGGGGCTGGGATGTGGGCGGGTCTTTCGGTAATGAATGGCGATCGCAGTTGAAACTGAATACAATAGTTTCTGTCTTTGCCCAATGTACATAATAGAAATAGCAATGAAGTAAATCGCGGTTTATGATATTAATAAATTAATTGAGATTGGGACACTTACTTGGAACACCAACAACAGCAAGGAAAGGATAGTAGCCCGCCTGTATAATCATCACTGCACCTAATATCCGATAAGGCAATGTCGACCGAGACGAGGAAAGATATGAAATACCCGAGGATAAGCTCCTGTCCATTGTTGTTACATTCCAGTCTACTGTTGCGTGATTGTAATGCATTGTTGTAACATCTCGATCTCGTGTTCTTACATTCTGATCCATTGTTGTAAAATTCCAGTATAATTTTCTCAGGTTCTGATCCATTGTTGCAACATTCCAGTCTATTTTGATGTTTTGATCTCTCTTTTCCCTGTTTCTGCAGCTGGTGATCGCTGTTCGTGTCGAAGGTGACGCATCTGCTCCGAGAATGGGAGACATCATGGCAAGAAGTCCTTAAATAATAGAAAATGGAAAACCTCCAGTGACACGGCTGGGATCCATGGAGACTGGCATCAATCACAGCCACTGAACAAAGGGCTCCACTTAACTCTTTTTGGTATGGTTATTACAGTTCACAATGATATGTGGACTGGATTGGTTGCTGACATCGCTGGCTATGAATCTTATCGCCAATCATCCATTGCTCTAACGAAGGCAGTGGTGAGGCAAAGTGATGGATGTTTTGTTTTCCCAGGCGAGATGATACTTCTGTGCTGTCCGTTTGCAATGTTGTTACCACTTGACGCTCTCCACACCACAACTCCCCCGAAGTTATGTTGCTGTTCTGGACTCTCTTCCTCCATAACATGCGTCATACAATAGATAATCAGTGGGCGTATTTTCCCTGACCATACACAGAAAGTGTAGATTTGTTTGAACATTCCTCTCATTGATCTAACAAAGCAATGTTGCACCTTCAACACACAATGCACTTCAGCATTATTACATCAACTCGCAAATACCTCAATATGCTTCAAATACGTAAAACGTTCATTTTGTTAACTTCAATCGAAAGCCAAACGTGGCATTCTGTCACAAAGCTGGTCCCTTCACAAGGCCATGTTGTCCTTGATGTTTTTCAGAGAGTTTCTAAACAATCAAATGTTCTCAAATGCCTGAGGAGTAAATTGTTGATTGGGACTATTTTGTTTATAAATAACAGATAATGCCTCGGGCAGAGGACATTCATTTGTTTTAGGAAAATAACGAGGAAATTAATTTATCCGAATATCAGTTATCCGAATATCGGATTATCCGAAGGGAATCTCAATGTACCTGTAGAAACATTACATCAAAGAGCTATTTCAACCCTGATCGTGTCTTTTGTTATAGGTACAATGATTAAAAACAAACTCACCTCACTGAAATGAACCAAGAATAATCCTGGACAGTCCAGGTACCGACTCTAAATGACTGACCACACGCCCTCTCTCTCTCTCACCCCATACTTTCCCTGGAGTTCTGCAGCGGGGTGAGTCCTAAACGCCCCCCTTCCCCAAGTCATCTCTCTGACATAGTCCTACACAGGGCAGAGGTGGAACCTCTCAAAAAGATGTGTGTGTGCATGGGTGTGTGTGTGTGTGTGTGTGTGTGTGGACTGCGTTCGCGCTATTTGGAGACTTACCCTCAAAGGAAGCAGCAGCCTTACTTTTGCTGTGCAGTCAGGCTACCCGGAAGGAGGGGACAGATAGGAGCGAGTTGGACGAGGGCGGGGCTGCGGGCGGGGTTCGGACGGTGGGTGGGCATGGTCGTGTTGCTGCGATGGGGGAGCGGTATTGGGGCTGCGGTGTTGAGGGCGGATGGGGACCGGTAGGGTTCGATGTTGAACGGGGTTGCGGACGAGCAGGCGGGCGGGGTGGGATCGTACATTGCTGGGGCCTGGGTGGAGAATTTGTGTGGAGCTAACGGTGACGGGCTCTCGAGCGTAACTTGCCTTTGCATAGTCCCTTGAAGGTGGAGGAGTATTCACAGAAAACTCCGATACCCAGAGGGAATCAATTCAACAAATAATCAATTATCTGAACGAAATAGTGCCCGCCCATCTCCTTTGGATAATCGAGGTTCCTCTGTAATCAACATGACTTGGCATTGCCGGAATTGGACTTGACAGTGATTGACCAAGAAGCACAACTCCAAAACCTCGTGCTTCCAAATAAACATTTTGGAATATTACCTGGTGTTGCATGATTTTTAATTTGGTACTCTGCAGGGACCGTGGCCAGCTCTTGCGTTGTGCAGGTCAGTTCACTGCGATGTTTAATTGAGACAGGGATACAGTTGAAACTGCATGCTCTACACAGTTCGCCCACCCCTCTTTTCTCCCCTTCTGTCCTCATAACCTGTAAGATCTTTGTGCCATTTTTACTCTTTGCAATGTGGGGCTTATTCACTGGGATTGTTGTAAGTATTTTGGAACAGCATCATTATGTCGGGATAGCTTTTCAGATTTGGACAGGATAAGCTATTCGGGTTTATGTTTTCAGTTCGTTGTGTTTCGTTTCGTAATTTAAAAAAATCTGTTTCTTTTAATGTATGCAGTCTGACCAGCGCATTCATTGCGGGAATATTCATTGTGCATATCCATTTAACAAACAGCAAAGTTACTGTCTGGGCTACTTGCTTAATAGTATTTTGTGTGATCGGGACTGGTCTAGATCAGGGGTCCTTTGTGAGGTTCACACAGCGAGTGACTGATGTTAGTATAATTTATTTCGCGTGTTGATTTGTTTGAGTTAACAGAACTTCAGTAAGCAATGGCTCTTTCAGTCACCAGAATGTTTTCAAAGGTGGAAGAAGTGACCTTGGGGGTTTTACAAAACGTACATAAAATCAAGCTGCAGGAATAAGTAGAAAAGCTGGAATTGAGGATATCTCCTAACGTGAGGAAAAATGAGATGATTGCAACAGTAGCGCAGCATTTAAATTTTCTGGAAACCCCATAAGGACTGAAGAGTTGGCTAAACATCACTTGCAGATTCTGCAGCTAGATGTCGAAGCAGAAATGAAACAGTTTGAATTACGATTCATATCAGAAGAGAAAGAAAGGTAACAATTAGTTTAGCAGAGGAAAGAGGAAAAGATCAAATTGCTTTCGCTGAAGAAAAGAAAACGGGAGAACCTTTGGGCTTCAGAAATGGACACTTAGAAAAGAAAGTCAGGTTAAAAGGATGGAAACGAAGCCTAAAGGTATGTCTAGTGAGGAACAAGGTGAGAATGAGAAAACGCATGGTAACTAATAGCCTGTGAGAAATTGTTTAAATATATTCACGCCTTGCAAAATTGGATTAAAATGATGTGGAAGCCTTTTTCATTTGAAAAATTGGACAAACCGATGCAGTGTCCTGGGACCAAGTGGGTTTTGTTGATCCAAATAAAATGCATCGGTAGACTGGTGCGTTATTCGCAACAATATCAGAAGTAGTGAGTATGAGGAGGAGAAAAAAGCTATTTTAATAGCATGTGAGATTTAACCAGGAGCCTTCAGATAGGTTTCAGGAATCGAAGGATGGATCTTTTTCAAACCAATGCTGAATTTGAAAATATAAAACAAAGTAATTTTCATTGATGGATAAGAGATTCAAAAATAGAGGAACCGTTCAATATTCTTCGAAAAAATATATTTTGGAACAGTTCAAAAATTCACTGCCTGAAGTAGTGCGAACTCATATGGAAGAACCGAGTGTGAAAATGGTAAGATTAACAGCTGAAATTATTGAAGATTATGGGTTGATATCTAAAGCACCTTTGTTTTCCTGAATACATTTGTTGTCCATGAGGGATAGAAATTTGGGCAAAGTGAAATCCTCACGTGGAAGGGGAAAGGTAGATCTCAGTGACGAGCATAAGGAAATCTTACCACAATGGTAAAATACTTGAAGTGGACAATGAAGTTCAAAGGTGTGTTGTTTTCATTGCAATTAAGTACGTCCTATAGAATCACAGTTTTGGTGGACTAGGAAAAACGCCAGATGTTGGAAAACAGGATAAATCTGTAATTTTTGTTGTAATTGCAACAGAAAACACAGTGGTAGCTAAGGAGCCACATCAGAGTGCACAGGCGAATCGGAGGTTGATTTAAGGAAGTACCGAATCTGCTTAGTAAATATACCTGCAAAGGTATGGTTTATTTACATAGTCCAGGAATAGCAGGTAAAACGGTATCACTATTAATGGACACATGATCGTAACAGTCTGTCATATTGAAAGATGAAGAGATATGTACTACTGACTGACTATGTCAGAAATCTACAGTTAACGTTGAGACAAAAAGCACTCAAATATGTAAAGTGAGTTTAGAGAGCCCAGAAAAGAGTGGAAAATTTCTGTTCAGAGCACTGGATAAACTCTAGGAATACAACTCGTCCTTGCAAATTGTGTGTGTGTATATATATATATATATATATATATATATCTCTGATTCACTGCTAAGAATGTTGCCTTCTGTGTTTGAAAGGCCAGTGGAGACGTAGGCTATTGAAGGAATGCAGGGTTCTTGTCCTGCAATCTTTCCTGGTTGTGGGGTGATGCGAGCACACCGTCACCAGTTGAAACAGGAGAGCTGACAGGGTACAGATGAAGAAGCTGAAGCAGCATCAGCAGAGAGTTTGTCCAGTCAGATAATTGAGACAAAACAGGAGTAAATATTTTTATGCTCAGCTAAACTAATTGAGTTCCCGCAGAAGTATGAAAACTTGAAATTTACCACAGCTGTACCAGAAGGCTTGAAAAGAAAAGGAATCTGAATGTGTCAGTGAGTGCCATTACCTTTTTAAAAAAAGATACCTTATTTAGGAAATGGAGACGATCATATATCCAGGCAGATGACAAATGTACAGAAATTCATTACAAAGTTTTATCAGTGGATTTAGAGGGGAGGTGTTGTGGGTAGCGCTTGAACTACCACTTGGAGGTCATTTGGGAGTGAGGAAAGTACAGGATAATATACAAAGACATTACTACTAGCCTGGAGAGGACAAGGATATTGTTGAATTTTGCCAGACGTGTCGTTCACGTCAGGTAAATGGAAAACCACAGGCGGTAATAAAACTTCACCTTTAATACATATCCCTGCTTTTGAGGAACCTTTCAAATAGTCTAATTTGATTGCATAGGCCCTATCTCAAACAAAAAGTGGGAATCACGATTCGTTAACAATGATGGATGTATCGATGAGATTTCCAGAGATCATCTCATTCCACAATATCACAGCTAATTGGATTGGAGATGCAGTATTCATTTTTTTCAGTAGATACGAACGAACAAGTTTCAAACTTCACATCCAAACTATTCAGGCAATTTATCGACAGATTAAGATGGAAACAAATAAAATCAACTGCATACATCCAGACTCGCAGCAACCGCTAGAAAGGAGGCATCAAACATTAAAAACCATTTTGACGGCTTAAAGTCAATAATACCACATCATTGGGATAAGCGAATTCCGTTTGTGCTTTTTGCAATTAAAGATATACCAAATCAATCGATCAAATTCAGTCCTTTCGAATTAGTTTATCGGCATGAAGTGAGAAGACAATTAAAATTCATTAAGGAGAAATCAGTAAGTCAGAATTCAGTGACGACGCATTTGGACAAAGTCAAATTTTAGGGAATGACTAAATCGATCTGGAGAGTTGGCGAGAAAGCATATAAAAGAATCTCAGCATGCAATGAAAGAGGTGGTGCGCAATAAATAATGAAAATATAATTTTGCATTCGTGGATAAAGTATCACAGTGACTTCCAGTAATTGGTGAATCCTTCAAAGTAATGTTTAGTGAACCTTATCAAATTTACAGGAAATTCAGTGAGGTCAACTACTTGACAAGAACTCCCAAACTAAAGAAATCGCACAGGGTGGGTCATGGGAATATGCTCAAATGATATTTTGACAGGAAAGGAAAGGAAGAGCAGAAGGTGTTAATAAATACAACACAAAGGAAGAACCAAGTTTAAGGGATACGGAATTGGGCATTGCTCAAATTTAATTGGATAGTGGGAAAGTTGCCAAAAATGGGTATAAATCATTGAGTTACCTTTTGAGTAAAATCGAAATGACATGAAAGAGATATTGCAATCAAAATGGGAGATATGAGGAAAGAAACGGCAAATTAATAAATTCGTGTTGGAGATATAGGAGATGCTGTTCCGCTTAAGCAATATTCTTCTGGGCATGACACACTAAAATTAGTACAGGTTCAGAAGGAAATTGAGCACATGCTCCAAGACGACATAATCGAAATGAAATCGGGTGACTGGAGCTCGGCAATAGTGATGTTGCCAAAATCAGATGTTACCAATTGTCATGTGTGTTCTATCGCAACGTCAATGCAGTTAAAAAGACTGATGCATATCCAATTCCGCTCTTAAAAGACTGTGTTGAAAACCGAGGTGAAACAACATACATTTCTAATTTGGACTTGCTCAGAGGCTACTGGTAGGTGTCTTTGTAAGAAAAGTAAAGGCAATTTCGGCTTTCGTAAAACCGAATGCACTGCATCAGTTCAAAGACTAACCGTTTGGTACGAAAAATGCCCCAGGAAAATTTCAGAAACTAACCAGTAATATCATTTCCGGTTAAACAAATTGTGTTGCATACATTGATGACCTGTTAATTTTTAGACGCTCATTTTCGGAACATTTACCACATTTATTGGATGTGTTCGATCAACTTTGAAAATACCGTTTGATGATAAATATAACTGAAAATGAATTTGCCGTAACCCAAGTTACGTTCCTGGGCCATGATATTGGACACGGACAGGTGGCTATTCTGGATGCGATACACAAAGGTAATTGGGGAATTCCCCATGCCATCGACAAAGTAGTACTCCTTTTACTCGGATTGAACGGACTTTCGCGCAAGTTTGTTCCGAATTTTAGCAGTTTGGCTGCTCGACTGACGATTTGCTAAAGAAAGGCATGAGGTTTCATTCGATGGCAGATTGTTAGAAGGCATTTGACTTCCTGAAAACGATGTTAACCACTGTCCCGATATTAGCTTCATCTGATTGCGCAAAATCTTTCAATTTGGCTATCAATTCCAGTGATATGGGTATCGGTGCTGTGCTCCTGCGGGAAGAAGACGAGAAGATATAAAAACCTAATAGCTATTTCCCCAAAACGTTGAACGTTCAAAAGGAGAAATAGTCCACATTTGAGAAAGAGACATCGATCTTGGTGTTGGTATGACATCCTATGCACTCGTCATCACCCATTGAAGTTTGTAGCATAACTTAAGGTCAAAACTGTCACACTGTTTCGGTGAAGCCTGTTGCTGCATTCATTCAGTTTGGAAGTTGTGGATGTAGAAGTTCTTGAAAACGTGCTTGCCGATGCATGATTAAAACTTCAATGAGACACGTTGGCTCAGTGGTTAACACTGCTGTCTCACAGCATCAGGGACTTGATTCAATTCCAGTCTCCGGTGACTGTCCATGTGGAGTTTGCATGTTCTCCCCGTGTGTGCGTGGGTTCTCTTCGGGTGCTCCAGTTTCCTCCCACAATTCAAATATGTTCTGGTCAGGTTAATTAGCCATGCTAAATTGCCCATAATGTTCAGTGCATTAGTCAGGGGTAACTTATTGAGTTACCATCTTAAGTAAAATAGAAATGACCTAAAAGAGTTATTACAATCAAATGAGGAGATATGTGGAAAAACGGGGTAAATATGGGGTAGGGGAATGGGTCTGATTGGTTTACTCTTCAGAGGGGCGGTGTGGACTTGTTAGGACAAAGGGCCTGTTTCCATACCGCAGAGAATCTAATTGGGAGGTTTGGTACTGGAAGAGCAACAGACTAAATCCTTATACACTTTTATGCTTGCATGTTTATAGTCAGTGGATATACGTTAGTACTGGAGTACTAACAACTTTTTTCAGGTTTTGAAAAACGAAACCATCATTGAAAATTATTTTTTTAAAGGGGACGTGTCAGAAGGCTGGTTAGGTGTCCTCGATTTTTTAAGAGGGATTCTAAATCATACAAGGTTCCAAAATGTCTGACGTTTGAATGGTTTATTGGGTCCCTTTGTGCCTTTACCTATCAGAAAATGACTCAGGTTGAGGGCTTCCAAGTCTTCAAAATAACAAGGTGTAATCAAGGAGGATTGGCCAGGTCTCGAGCTGCGCGGGTCAGTTATGTTCTAGGATTAGTTGAGTCTTGGTGACAGTTGAAAGTGGATGGCAGCCCCGACATTTTGCATTTCTGACTTTGTAACCTATAATGTTTGCGTCATTTTCACTCTTTGTGCTAAGTGATTTACTTATTGGGATTGTCATACATATTTTGGAACAGCATCATTAAGTCGTGATCGCCTGTCCACCTCCTCGGATAGGATACATTATTTGGGTTTTCTATTTTTGGATCGTTCTGTTTCGTTCCGTAATTTTGAATGTAGTTATATTTGTTGATAACTAGGCAGTCTGACCAGCTAACTCACTCCAGGAATAACCACTATACACTTAGCTTCAAGAAATAGAATGCCTGCAGTGTGGTCAAAGGCCATTCGGCCGAATAAGTCCACTCTGAACCTCCGAGGAGTACCACACACAGACCCATGCCCTTACTCCTCCACATTTAATCCAGACTAATGCACCTAATCTACGCATCCGTCACGACTATGGGAAATTTAGCATGGCCAATTCACCTAATCTGCTTTTTTTGGCATTGCAGGAGAAACCAGAGCAAACGCATGGAGGCAAGGGGAGAATATACAAACTCCACACAGACAGCTGGCTGGCAGGTTGGGGTGGCGTTGATCGAACTCGTTTCCCTGGTACTGGTACGCAGCACTGCCCACCACTCAACCACTATGCCACCCCAGTGACATGGTACGTTCTGGGCGACTTGCTGAAAAATGTTTTGAGGAATCAGCCCTTGTCCATAACAATGTACAATAACCATGTTCATTAAAACCCATGAATTAACGAGTCAGGGATGGAATGAATATGATATTGAATAGGAGACAGAGAGGACTGCGTTTCATGGCTGAAGAGACTCGAGGGGATGACAGTCATACCTCCCTATCACGAGTATCCAACCATCAATCTTTATGACAAATGGAATGAAATGCATTGCAGACCAAGTCAGCAGACAACGTTTGGGAGGCGGAATGCTGAACGACAATGTGAACAGAATGTTTGATCACATGTAATGCAGGTTGATAAGTTTGTTTACATCTCGACTGGATATCCAGAATTAAAACAGAAGCAAATAACAAAATATGTAATGTGACAGTGATAACAGTGGGGACAGAGCTCATTCTGAGCTGCTGCAGAGACAATGGGCTGTGTAACCAACATTTTCCTTTAATTATTCTGAGAAACGTATTGAACGCTACGAGATCCTCAGGAGACAAGTTATTTATAAAGGGCACAGACAACCTCATAATTACTAATCCATTAATTTTTGTTTTAGAAAGTGGCACTGTCTCTGTAACACGGATTAAATCAAAATAAGTTTTGATTTAATCCGCTTGTGCCTTCGAAATTATTATCACCAATGGGTTTCTTTCCATGTGCTTATCTCGAAACAGACTGATTCATGTTTTTTGATCTCTTGTGCGAATATCATTTCTACGTACAACCTTGATATTATTCTTAACCTAAACAGTAACTCCAACTACTGTTCCTTCTTGTCTGAATACTGAGTTCCTTTGGACATTTAGCTCCCAAATCCTAACCTTCCTGCAATCACGTTTCAATAAGGTTTGTGTATTTAAGAGGATATTGGCAAAAGTCTTTTTTTTATACTTAAAGAAGAAACAGAGTCCAGTGTGATGCAAGAGTCACCAGCGCAAATAGTTGCACCAGGAATGGAGCATGTGGTCCAAATATAATTAGGTTCAACGCCTGGACCCATCAAGAAAAGCAACATATTAAAGATAATGCAACTCTGAAATGCAAGCACAAAATCGTGGAGGAATGCAACAGATGAGGCAGTATCTGGAGAGAGAAACAGAGTTAACATATCGAGTCTCATCTGAAGCTTTTATGAAAATCAGGTTAGACTCAAAATTTTAATTCTTTTCTTCTCTGCTCTAATACTGCTGAGTTTCTCTCCAGCATTTTCAATTTGCGCAATGGCACGAGACAGACAGTCATGGTGGAGGTTTGCTTTTTGAAATGGAAGCCTGTTACCAGCATTGTTCCACCGAGATTGGTTCTGAATTGTCATTGTTTGTGATTTCCTATAAGTGAATTGGATGGGAATAAAGAAGGCAGAGTTAGTAAGTTTGTGGATGACAACAAAATTGTTGGCACAGTGGACAGTAAAGAAGCTTTTCTGATATTTAAAAAAAGACCTTGATCAAATTGGCTAATACGGTGGCATATACAAGATCGAGTTGAATCTCGATAAAAGCCCGGTGCAGACAATTCCACATCTCCTGGTGTTCAACACAACTATGTCCTCCTTGATCTTTAAGATGTTTTATCCTCTCCCGAGTTACTCTCTTGATCTTAAAGTCGTTGTAAAGTCCCTTTAGATTATCATTAACCTTTTCTGTCAATGGTATCCCATATCCCCTTTTTGGCTTCCTAATTTCTCACGAATGTCCCACATTATTTATTTTGATAAACAAATTCTATTCGAACAAGTTGTTTATATTGAAAGTACGATACTTTTCTTATTGCTGAGTTGAAACTCGCTGACGTTATTCATCCATTGTACCTTAATCTAACCAGCCTTACGCCTCATTCTGAGAGGAATATAATGCCTGCAAACACTCTTGTCACAATGTTGAACCCTACCCACTTGTCAGGCTGCTAACAATCAACACCAAACTTATTTCATGCCAAAGCAAATGTGGTATTTCAATTAAAAGCATAATACCTATGGAAAGCCTATTCTTATCCAATACGATTTTGAAACGAATGGAGTTACTATCGCCAGAACCAAAGTGTTCACCCAATTCTACTCGAGTCACCTGCCCTGCCTTATTGCCAGAAGAATGTCTAGAATTGATCCTTCTTTCGTAAGAGCATCCGCATTTGATAAAGAACATTTTGTTGGACACGTGACAAATTCTTCACCATCCAAACTTTTAGCATTTTCGTAATCCCTGTCAATGTTTGGAAACTTAACCCTCCCCCACCCACCCCCCCCCCGGAAACCCCTGGTATTCCAATCTTATTATGCTTACATTTATATGAGATCTCCCTGCATATTTGTTTCTCAATTCCTTTCCTCCCGTTGGAGTGCATGTAGTACAATCCTTTTCTTTCCTTTCTTATTTGTAATTTTTCCCATGTATTTTCACTGGACGTTTTTTTCAGAAATAGCTCCCTAAATTAAAGCAATAATTTATTTTGTTATCAAAAACGACTGGCCAATCCACATCTTCTTTTCTATCCTTTGTATACACTTAATACACGAAACTTTGAATTACCACTCTTAAATATCTCTCTGCCATGTTTTTGCAACAGCCATCATGTCCAAATCTCATGTTTTTAAAAATGTCCCCAGTGCATCAGGATTCCCTCTCAGACCCCTATCATTGAAAGAAAATACAAGTTGATTCTCCAGAATAATTATATACTCTGACTCTCTCGTCTTTTTTTTTAATTGATGTGCTCTCATCACATTCAGAAACTTCTTCATCCGTCCGATTAATTGCACTGCTGCTTAGAATACTTCCACTGTGGATATCAATATACATTCTCCCTATCTGAGTGCGGCAGCAAAGTGGCTGAGTGGTTAGTACTGCTGCCGAACAGCAACGGGGACCCGGTTTCGCTTTTAGCCTCTGGTGACTGTCTGTGTGGAGTTTCAACAATCTCCAAACGTCTGCATGGGATTCTTCATGAAACTGCGGTTTTTTCCCACTCTCCAGAGATGTGCACTTTAGCTGACTTTGCCACGCTAAATTGGCCATTTCGTTCAGGAATATGTGGGTTGGTGCGTTAGTCACGAGGGAAATGGGTCCGGGTGCGTGACTCTCCAAAGTGTCTGTGTGAACATGTTGGGTCGAAAAGACTCTTTCTACGCAGTAGGGATTCTATGATATTCTACTCTCTCTCTCTTTTGAACATGTTGTTCCAATCCTTTTTGAAAAGACCTTTTCCATTTCAAAAGACATTCCAATCTCCCAAGAGCTTGAATTCTTGAATAACACACCATCTCTTCAGGCATTGATTTTCCTCCTTTAACCTTTATTGCTTCACCAGTTGAGTTTAGATTTGCGAGTAAACCAGAAATTGCGACTTTTAAGGTTGCCTGTTTTAATCTTCTACCTCAGCTCATAAATTCACTTTATACTGCTGTAATAGTTTCGCTAAAAATACTAATTGTTTCCAATAAGTACAATAATTTTTGTCTTCTCAATCTCACCATTAGCTATATGCTTCGAACGGTTAAAGGCATTCTTAATCCTAGCACCGGGAAAGCAACAAACCATTAAAATTGATACTCACTGCCGCAGACTCTCCTGTTTAAGCCCATCACAGCAGAGTCCCCAGTAGCAATAATTCTACTAAATCTTGTCAAACGCTGCCTAACATAAGAACATTTCGAAGTGTCCAATAAGAGATGGCTCTTCCATATTCCTCGGAGAGACTATCCCCATTAACAGTTCAAAAACAATCTGTTTGATCGATTCATAGCTAGTGGAAACTTGTGAATAATATATTTACCTTTTCTGATAGTCACCCATCTGTCTGACTGATTTTACTCAATAATAACTTTTCTAAATATTCTAGCTATCGCTCTCTGCACCGTTTATGACAGTCATAACATGATGCAGAAAAGCAACTTGTTTCATAATGCCTTGTATATTTGTTACTTATCATTACTTACAGAAAATAATATTAAATTGAATACTTTACAAACACACACGTACACCACACACACACACACACATTTTATATATACACACAACAAATATATGAAAAATAAATAAAATCAAGCATTTTGCTATTTAACTCAATAAAAAAGATTGCAGTTCAATAAATTCCTCGAAGAACAATGTATTCAACAGAGCTGAACTTGTATAGGACTCTCCAAAATTAAGGCGCAACTCCTTTTAAAAAAAACAGCTGCCTAGTCTTTCGAAAAAAAAGACATTACAGTCTTAAAAAATAAACATTTTAGAACATGTACACACCTTTCTAGTTTCCTCGCAGAAGACCTTTAAAATTTACGTTCGTTTTTTTCAAAAAAATTTGTTTGAAGAAACAATCGCGATTTTTTGTTTTCTTTTTGTTTGTGTTCGAATTCTAATAAACGCAAATGGGAATAGACCTTATATTAATGAACACTCATGACGACATTAACTTCAAAATAACTATATTAATCTTTAAAAATGTCTGCAATCCCAGGAGAAGCTGTAAGATGCATACTGTTCCAACAATACTTTTTGAAACGCGTTTCTGACAATATGAAGAACAGTGGGCGTATGCTCTAATTTTTTTTCCCAGTTCAAGGTAGACTTGACGATGTGACTTGACGTCCTGTCATGGGCCAAAAAGTAGATTTAATTGAAACTTTATCCTAATCACTTTAGCTTTTTCAAATAAAATTCTGAGTCTGTGTCCATTCTACAGACCAAAAATGCCTTCAGCTCTGACTATTTCAGGCAATGTTACAAAGAACACTATGCAAGTCCATGCAATACACATACGTTGCAGGGAAAGGCACCGAAATCTAGTTCAATATTAATTATGTACAAACCAAACTGCATTTCTCTCAACCACACGCCTCGACTATTGCAACTCCAACTGTCAGCGTTGAAAAAGATCCAAGAACCGCAATTGGAACAAAAGAAGAACATAGGGATTAGGAGTGGGCGTATGAACAAAGCAAGTTGGAGTGGCAGTAGGAAATTCAACCTCGCAGCTATCTTCATTAAACACTAGCTAGCAGGTGTAGTCCCATTCTCCAAGCCCATCAATATTCATCTGTAGACTCCTTACCTCCACATCACAGCTATTTTACCATCTATTGTAGTACCATCGGTGGATTTAGTCGCCAGACTCTGTCTCTCCTTCCAGGTCATTTGGATAGATAGTAAACAGTTGAAGTATGACAGCTGAAACTCGCAACACCTCACAAGTTTCGGTTCTCCTGAGAATGAGCATTTTTCTGTATATGTGCTTTCTGTTATTCAGCTAAACGACTATCCAATTCCATACCCTCGCCTTAACCCCCTGGCAGATATGAGTCCTTTATGTGGCACCTTTTCAAATGGCATCTGAAGTTTTGATGTACCGCATTTGCTGGAGAGCTGGTTACATTCTCAAGGAACTCCAACAGGTTTGTCCAAGCACAACATGTCCGTCACGAAACTGTGCTGGCACTGGTGAATTGATCTTTGTTTTTCAAAGTGTTTAGGTATTTCCTAATTTACGATTGACTGCAGCAACTTCCCCACTGCAGAAGTGAAACTTGCGCTGGTCTATATTTTCCGAATTCTTGCTTATCTCCTGTATTACCTAAGGGTGTCGCATTAAAAAATTTCCAATATTTTGACACGTTCAAGAATGCAAGGAGTTTTTTTGAATATATTAACGATAACGCGTCCACTATCTCCGCTGTTCTCTCCTTTAATACCATTGAGTGCAGACTATCAGGCCTTAATTCATTTAGTACCTTCTTCCTTGTCATCGTACTTCCATCGAGATCCTTTGCAGATTGTCGTGAAAATTAAATCCAATCGAATCAACTGCTAGCAACATCAAAGCAAAAGCTTCATTTTTAACCTCTGCATTCAGGGAACTAATACATTGGCATGAACGCCTTGTGTCAGGGCCCCGAACAAATTTCGCATATTCTGTTTATGTTATTCTTATCACACGCTCAAGGGAAAGAGCAGGGAAACATTCGAGCTTCTTGTTTTCCCAGTCCCTTGCCGTGGAAATAATTGCTTACTGTTTTTGGGTTTCCCTTAGCTTATTTTCTGAGTTCAACTGCTCGCAAGGGCAGGTTGAATGTTTGCAAAGTTCATCAAGCCAAGCTGTCTCTACTGCAGAAGGCAGCAAAGTCTTTGTAAAGTTCAGAAAATTATTAAATCCAGCAACGTATTCCCCTTCAGATGTCATAGTAAATGTCAACTTTGTTAATATTCCATTACGTTTTCCCCCTTTTGGTCATTTTATGATAACAAGGAAAACACACAAATAAAGTGCCAGATTAAATAAAATATATGCAGAGCCAGACAGCGAAAACTCAACGATCTGAACAGTTGTCTGTGTTGCAAGGAACATTTGAAAATGGTCCCGGCCACCTCTTCGCCTTCCAGTTTTTCCTCCTGTAGTCTTTCAACACCACTCAGTCTCCAGTTTCTAGATCATGCAGCTACCCTTCTGCTGATTGGGATAGTGCTGCTTTAACTTGATTCTATATTTGAGGCAAAAGTGTAGAATGTTTTATAGAGTAACACACCATCTCATCCTCCCAGTGGCCTATTATCTGTCTTACCTTAGACCTTTGGCCAATTCCTGTGTTGGGCAGCCGACCAAACATCGAACATAGAACATAGAAGAATACAGCGCAGTACAGGCCCTTTGGCCCTCGATGTTGCGCCGATCCAAGCCCACCTAACCTATACTAACCCACTATCCTCCATATACCTATCCAATGCCCGCTTAAATGCCCATAAAGAGGGAGAGTCCACCACTGCTGCTGGCAGGGCATTCCATGAACTTACGACTCGCTGAGTGAAGAACCTACCCCTAACTTCAGTCCTATATCTACCCCCCCTTAATTTAAAGCTATGCCCCCTTGTAATACCCGACTCCATACGCGGGAAAAGGTTCACACTGTCAACCCTATCTAACCCCCTAATCATCTTGTACACCTCAATCAAGTCACCCCTAAACCTTCTTTTCTCTAATGAAAACAGCCCCAAGTGTCTCAGTCTTTCCTCATACGATCTTCCTTCCATACCAGGCAACATCCTGGTAAACTTCCTCTGCACCCGCTCCAGTGCCTCCACATCCTTCCTATAGTATGGCGACCAAAACTGCACGCAATATTCCAGATGCGGCCGCACCAGAGTCTTATGCAACTGCATCATGACCTCAGGACTCCGGAACTCAATTCCTCTACCAATAAAAGCCTCTACCAAACAAAAGCACAAACGTGCTAAGATTAGCTCTTCCTCTCCACCTAGATCTCATATACATTAGCACATTTGGAACTGCCTTTGTCCATGTCATCCCTAGTTCCTCAGCACATTTTGTCTTTTTGTTTAGTGTAGCATTTTCTCTTTCCACTGCACCACCGCTCGCTGGATGGTAGGCACGGTGTTGTCTCAGGTTTAATCTCAAATAATTTCTGAACTGTTGTAAGGCATTATTGACAAATGGTGTCCTCTTGTCACTAATAAGCCTTGCAGGTTTGCCCATCTCCAACTTATTTCAGTTACCAAAGACTTGGCTACTGCATTGACATCCTGTAGACGTGCGGACCGCTTCCAACTATTTGGAAAACGAAACAACTATTAGCAGATAATACTTTTTCTCTTCGCTGGGTTTTAGTTCGATAAAATCCATCATGAATGTTCAAAGTGTCTTTGGGGTTGGGGGTGTGCTGCCTTCCTCATCTGTATTTCCCTCCACACATTATTAGTGCACAGATAACACATCGTTCACAATATTTCTGGGAGTAATGAGTAAATCCCTAAGGTAACCAGTGTGCCAAACTAATGTCGTATATCCCCACTTTTGACACATGGACATGACTGTGTGTCAGTTTGGCAGAGAGTGGAAATAACGATCGCGCTCAACAGTGTTTACCAATGAGGCCACACCATACCACTTCCCTCAGACTGCACTTTGCTTTCGTCCACTCACGCTATTCTTACGTTGTGGGCTGACTTTAACACGTTACGTCTGCTGTTGAGGTACAATGTTTTGTCATACATATGTCAATCTGATCACTTGGTGGCTGCTGGACTGCCGTTCTTGTCACTGAGTCTGCCCTCACATTGCCTTGAGAAATAGAATCGTTATTTTTCTTGTGGGCTTCACATTTACACACAACGATTGATTTACGCAGTAGGACTGCTTCCAGGAGGTCAGAAATCATGCCACGGTGTGTGATGGGCTTTCCCGTTGAGGTCAAGAAGCCCCTATGTTTCCACAGGGTTCTAAAATCAGGTGCAACCCGGAATGCATATCTGCTGTCTGTGTAAATATTCACTGTCTTTCCCTTGGCCAATATACATGCCATAGTCAAGGAGATCAGCTCTGCTGCTTGCACTGACAGTTGAAAAGGGAGTGACCACCCTTTGACTACCTCGTGGGTAGTCACTACAGCATACCCAATACAATTCTGGCCTGTTTCCTTGCTCTGTTTCCTTTTCTGACCCATTCAGAAAAGTCTTCATATCTGGATTCTGAAGTGGCGAATAGTGCAAGTCTGACCTGAGGCTGCAAATTTCATTTGTTACAAAGATGCAATCATATGGGTCTCCGTCTCCTTCTGTAGAGCGCTAGAAGGATTAAGGAGGTTACATCGCTTTATTGTAATGTTAGGCATCTCCAATAACACAGTATTGTATCTAAGCCAATGTGCAGCCGACATGTGAGCGGTCCTTTTCTCGGAAATCAGTAAGTGTACAGCATGTGCGACCATTTACGTTAATTCACCATAGCCGATTATATGCCTGGAAGGTAAACAAGCCTTCTCAGGCGCCGCCGCGTCTCTTAGGCATTTAGACAATCCTGCCAATACGGGGTCTACTTTTGCGCCCTTTTCTCTTGTAATCGTTGTTCCCTGGTTTCTGCTATTCCCCACTTTGAAAGTACTTTGCGGGAATGGGGGCTTGTGGCTTCGAAATTAATATCACCAATGGGTTTCTTTCCATGTGCTTATCTCGAACCAGACTGATTCATGTTTTTGATCCCTTGTGCGAATATCATTTCTACGTACAGCCTTGATATTATCCTTAACCTAAACAGTAACTCCAACTACTGTTTCTTCTTGTCTGAATACTGAGTTCCTTTGGACATTTAGCTCCCAAATCCTAACCTTCCTGCAATCACGTTTCAAGAATCCTCACGAGACCACGCTTGTTTGCCTTTTTATTTTGCTGTTAGCTCATTCATTTTATTCCAATACTGCATGTATTTTTGCATAAACTATTCAGAGAAGATATATTGACTTGCCTTTCTCTTTTAATACTTTTTGTGCACTTCTCTGTCTATACTCTCCATCCTTATAGATTGTTACCCGATAATATTGAGTCTCTCGTTTACTCCAAATGTCAGGTCCCAATTTTCAACTTTTTCGATTTCTTCCCTCAGCATGACCATTATATGGGCTCTGATTGCTTAACATATTAACATCTAATTTCTGTTCACTTTCTGTCTTGCTGTTTTCATTCCTAGATTCCTGTCTCATCAGTTTAAATCTACCCGAGTTACACAATCAATGCTCCCTTCCAAGATGATGTGGCCTCCATTTAGGATGAATCCTGTCACTTTTGTACAGGTCCCAACCACCCTGGAAGAGAGTCGAATCATCCAAAAATCAGAAATACACCTCACAAACTAGCTGTTTAGCCACATATTCAACAGTAATATCATCCTCCTCCTTGTCGCATTTCCACGTGGCACGTGGACCAATCCCAATATAACAGTCCCAGATAACCTACTTTTCAACTCAGACCCAGCTCCCTTAACATTCCTTGCAGTCCTGTCACTCTTCCTATCAACGTCATTGTTATCAATTTGAACTACTGCCGCTGACTGTTCACTCTTCTCCTTTATTATGGCCTGAGCTCGCTCGGAGGGAACTATCACCCTTCTTATGAATCAATCATAGAATTCCTACAGTGTGGAAACAGGCCTTTTGCCACATTAGGTCCACACTGATCCTCCAAAACGTAACCCCAATACTTCGCATTTACATTACATTTCCACTGTCTAATGCAACAAACGTACACATGCCTGAACATTATGAGCAAAGAGTAACCAGTACAGAGGCACTCGCCTACCCTATTACTCTGCATTTACTCCTGACAAATGAAAGAAACCGGCACATTGCTGAATACTCCAGGTCTAAAGAAACCCACCCAGACCCAATTAGAGTCATAGAGACGTGGAAACAGACCCTTCGGTACAACCCGTCCATGCTGAAGAGATATCCCAACCCAATCTAGTCCCACCTGGCAGCACTGGCACATATCCCTCCAAACCCTTCTTATTCATATAAACATTCAAATGCCTCTTAAATGTTGCAATTGTACCAGCCTCCACCACATCTTCTGGCAGCCCATTCCATACAAGTACCACCCTCTGCGTGAAAATGTTGTCCCATAGGTCTCTTTTATATCTTTCCCCTCTCACCCTAAACCTATGCCCTCAAGTTCTGGATTCCCCGACCCCAGGGAAAAGACGTTGGCTATTTATCCTATCCATGTACCTCATAATATTGTAAACCTCTACAAGGTCACCCCTCCACCTCCGACGCTCCAGGGAAAATAGCCCCAGCCTGTTCAACCTCTGCCTGTAGTTCAGATCCTCCAACCCTGGAACATCCTTGTAAATCTTTTTTCAACCCTTTCAAGTTTCACAACATCTTTCCGATAGGAAGGAGACCAGAATTGCATGCAATATTCCAGCAGTGGCCTAACCAATGTCCTGTGCAGCCGCAACATGACCTCCCAAACCCTGTACTCAATACTCTGACCATAAAGGAAATCATATGAAACGCCTTATTCACTATCGTATCTACCAACAATTCCACTTTCAAGGAGCTATAATCCTGCACTCCAAGGTCCCTTTGTTCACCAACACTCCCTAGCACCTTACCATTAAGTGTATAAGTCCTGCTAAGATGTGCTTTTGCATGTGGGCGGCACGGTGGCACAGTGGTGAGCACTGCTGCCTTACACCGCCTGAGACGCCGGTTCAATTCCCACCTCAAGCGGCTGACTGTGTGGATTTTGCACATTCTCCCCGTGTCTGCGTGGGTTTCCTCCGGGTGCTCCGGTTTCCTCCCCCGGTCCAAAAATGTGCAGGTTCGGTGAATTGGCCATGCGAAATTGCCCGCAGTGTTCGGTGACGGGGTAAATGTATGGGATTGGGTCGAGGTGGGTTGCGCTTCGGCGGGTCGGTGTGGACTTGTTGGGCTGAAGGGCCTGTTTCCACACTGTAAGTAATCTAATCTAATAAAAATGCAGCACCTCGCATTTATCTAAATTAAACTCCATGTGTCACTTCTCAGCCCATCTGGTATAGATGCTGTTGTAATCTGAATCAACCCTCTTCGCTGTCCACTGCACCTCCAATTTCTGTGTCATCTGCAAACTTACTAACTGTACCTCTTATGCTCGCATTCAAATCATGTATGTAAATGACAAAACGTTGATGGCCCAGCACCGACCTTTGTGGCACTCCACTGGTCACAGGTCTCCAGTCTGAAAAACATACCTCCACCACCACCCTCTGTCTTCTACCTTTGAGCCAGTTCTGTATTCAAATGGCTAGTTCTCCCTGTATTCCTTGAGACCTAACCTTGCTAATCAGTCTCCCATGGGAACCTTGTCAAACGCCTTATTGAAGTCCATATCGATCACATCTCCTGGTCTGCCCTCATAAATCTTCTTTGTTACTTCTTCAAAAATCTCAATCAAGTTTGTGCATCATGATTTCCCACGCACAAATCCATGTTGACTATCCCGAATCAGTCCTTCCCTTTCCAAAACATGAACATCCTGTCCCTCAGGATTCCCTCCAACAACTTGCCCACCACCGAGGTCAGGCTCACCGGTCTATATTTCCCTGGCTTGTATTTACCGCCCTTCGTAAAAAGTGGAACCAAATTTGACAACCTCCAGCATTCCGGCACCTCACCTGTGACTATCGATGATAGAAATATCTCAGCAAGCAGCCCAGCAATCACTTCTCTAGCTTCCCACAGAGTTCTCTGGGACACCTGATCAGGTCCTGGGGATTTATCCACCTTCTGTACTCTTTGTTGATCCTGCTTTCTCACAACAGATACAGACAAAACTACTGAGCATTTCCAGCAAATACTGGATATATCAAAAATGATGACCACCTATTATTCGGAATTTCTACAACTCAGAATTGAAGAAAGCTAAATTTAAATTCTCAGCAGAAATATATATATATATATATATATATATATATATATATATTTGGTCATTCAATTATCATAGTAAATATCCAATAAACGATTTTTGTTTGTTCCATGAACTTCATTTGTTCACTTTCCCCATGCATGATTGAAATATATTTTTACATCTGCTTTGAGATCAGAACACTTGGAAACGTTGCACATTTTCTCAGTCGTATTGGATGTAATTGCATCTCATTCTTTAAATTCATTCCAGTTTCAGAGGATTATTCACAACACACATATGAACAAACACACGCGCATACACACACACAAACAGATACACACGCAATACGTTACTTGTCGAAGAGTAGCAGTAACACTGTAACTAATTGAAATGATAACTAGAATGAGGGATTGAGGTAAAAGGAAGGATGAAAAAATAGGACATTTCATGGAACAGGAAAAACTATTATGTCAACTTACTAATTTGCTCAAAATTATGGGAAACTACGGAGTGCAAAAAAATTCTGTGCCGATTAGTTGGCATTGCATAACTAAGATCTCCAAAAGCATCAGCTCTTCTGTTCGCAAAAGAGGTGGACAAAAGACAAGTGATACTTCTTTGTACACAGACTTGTGCATGTGGATTCAAAAGCCACCTGGAAAGTTACGAATTTTAGTGCTGCTGGAGATTAGCCTGACAAATGGGAAGAGTTGGGTAGATACTTTGGAAGCCGATGCACACACTGTGGTCAACAAAAGACTCGTTCTGTACTTCAAAGTACTTAACTCCATCATGATGCTAATAAAGAAACATTCCGATTAATTCCTCTTGCAAATTCTGGCAAATAACTGATCACGTTTGGCGCAACAAAACCAATTTTAACGCAAGTGTTGCAAGGTCATCATTATTATGAACTCGAAGTATTACAATGAACAGAATATTTTAAGTTTTCAATCCCAATGAACAAAACGAACATGAATTGCGTTTTCAACAAAACTCTGAAAAGAATTATTCTTTCATTCAAGTAAAATATGTTTTTTTCAACGAATAATTTTGCACACAAAATACCATTTATTGTAAAAACTGCATGTTTCCAAAGTTTTGTTTGTTATGTTTTGACGCGGAGCTCGAACCTCTCTGCTTATTAAACCAAACATCCAAAGAAGCTCATCTTACCTCATAAGTGCGTGAAAGAGAACTCCTGATTACCAGCACTTAAATAAAAAATGAAAAACAATATATTTTAATAACAGAATACTAAACAAAACTATCAACAAACAGCTCACTCTTTCTCGTAATTGAACACAATCGATTTAACAGCCAATTATTACTTGTGTCTGTTTTGAGACAGCTCATCTCCCACCCTTTGTATTTGGGCAGCTGAGCTTTCAACATTAAAGAAAGAACACTCTCTATACAAAATGGATACACGTCCTCTCGAACTCGTCACAATTCCCACGTTAAGAAGAAAAAAGAACCCTCAAAGTAAAGATGGTCAAAACATTGAAGCACCACTTTCGTCGAGGATCTTCGTGGAGATTCCTTGATGGCTTTCATCTTCACATTCCTTGGGTATCAAACTTCCATGTCCGAACTTATGTCCCAAGAACGTTATCTCTGCCTTTGCGAATTCTGTTTTCTTAAAAAGTGTTACCAGTTTTCCTTCAGGTAATTTTTCAAAGAGGTTTTAGCTTACCATTGATAGCTAAAGGTCACCACATAATCAGGATAAAATACATTATTTCCAATCCGGCCACAACTGTGTTCATGTCTCTCTGGAATTTCGCTGGGGTGTTCTTCACTCCAAAGGGCATCGCATTGAAGTGATAAAGACTATTTGGGATTACAAATGCTGAAAGAGTTTTCACTCTCTGACAAACGTTTCTGCATATGAATTCAAAATTTGTGGTGTAACTGTCTTGTGGGACTTCCTCTACGTTGCTTTCTGAAGTGGGATAGGAGTCCAATTTATTTACGATGTTGACTTCCAATAGTCTCCGCAAAATCGTTCACTCACATCAGCTTTGGGACCGAACTCTGCTCGGTCGGCGAACTCTGCTCACTCTGACTCGTTTCAATGACCATCGCATTTACTTCCTTCTGAACATGTATGGCTTTGAGCAGTTTAAGCCTGTACGTATGTTGTTTACAAGAACAGCATTACGAACTGCACTACGTGCACAATAGAATGAATCCTTCTCATCTTATTCCTTCTCATACTGCTTCAATAAACATTGAACCTCGGTTACTTGCTCCTGACACAGATACCGAACTGTCCTATTCAACTCTTCACGGACCTCCTCATTAGTTGACGTTGTTTTTAGATTAGATTACTTTACAGTGTGGAAACAGGCCCTTCGGCCCAACAAGTCCACACCGACCCGCCGAAGCGCAACCCACCCATACCCCTACATTTACCCCTTACCTAACACTACGGACAATTTAACATGGCCAATTCACCTGACCTGCACATCTTTGGACTGTGGGAGGAAACCGGAGCACCCGGAGGAAACCCACGCAGACACGGGGAGAATGTGCAAACTCCACACAGTCAGTCGCCTGAGGCGGGAATTGAACCCGGGTCTCTGGCGCTGCGAGGCAGCAGTGCTAACCACTGTGCCACCGTGCCGCCCACAGAGGCACATAAATCTCCATGATATCGAGCGTCAAACGTCCATTTATCGGGAGCAAAGAAGAGAGAGGGAAGCAGGAGCGCTGACTGCCAGGAGGAAGTTTTCTCACTTAAAAGAGAAAACTCGGGCTCCATGCTGCCATTTTGAGGCAGCTGCGAGGAGACAGGGAGAGAGGCTGCCGGGAAGGTAAATCACTGATTTAAAACTTTTCCTCGTGAGAAGCCGGAACTCACGCTGAGCAGATGTGGACACGAGAGTGCTGCGTAAGTGAAGTAATATATTTAGCCAGTTACGTTATCCGAAGCACTTCTTAGGTCGTGTATCCCACCCATTTTCCTCCTCTCGCCAAACAGAAAAGGTTCTGTGCGCTCGATTAGAAAATCATATCCTAAAATACCTTTTATATTTCTCACCAGTCGCTTTGGGAATTTCGTTCAGTGGGAATGGATTTCGGGCAGTTAAATGTTTCTCCTGCAGAATGCAGGAGGGTAGGCCCACTTTTGGTATCCCTGCTGACTTCATCTGCGGGAAGAGCACTCAAATCAATCTCCTCAAAATCCCTGAAAGGGAACTGGAACTGGAGCTGAATGAACTTCTCACCATTCGGGGTGGGGTCATTGAGAGGAGTTAACGGGAGGTAGTCACATCTCTGGTACAAGAACAAGGCAGATGGGTCACACTCAGGGGACGGAAAGGGAACAAGCAGGCTCTGAAGGGATCATCAGTGGCCCTAATAAGTATACTGTTTTGCATCCAGTTTGGGGAGCAAATTACCAGAGGGACAGATCTCGAGCACAGATTCAGTAACTGTTGATCAGAAGGGAAGTGGGAAGAGCAGAAGAACATTTGTCGTTGGGGACTCCATAGTTAGTGGGACAGATAGGATATTCTGTGAGAACGACTTAGACTCATGTTTGGTGTGTTTCCTCCCAGGTGCCAGGTTTCGTGATGTCTCTGATCATGCTTTTGGATACTTGAGGGGGAGGGGGAGCAGTCCCAAGTCGTGGTCTTCATGGGCACAAACGACATAGTTAGAAAGAGGCATGGGGATTAAAGGCAGAAATTCAATGAACAAGGGTGGAAGCCTGGAGCGAGAAGAAACAGAGTTGTTATCACTTGTTTGTTGCTCGTACCACGTGCAAATGAGTCGAGGAATAGAAGGAGAGAGGAGTTGAACATGTGGCACAGAGAGGTTGCAGAGAGAAAGGGTTTTGGGTTTCTGGAGGATTGCAGCTCATTCTGGGGTAGGTGGGACCTGTAAAAACAGGATGGAGTAGTAAGGTAAGAAATATGGTTTCCAGGTTGCAAGAGATCACTTGCAAACGGGAAGGTGGTTTCTATGTCTCTACTTCAACGCGAGGCACATCCGGAATAGGGTGGGTGAAACTTGCAGCATGTATTGACACAAAGGATTTCGATGTTGTAGCTATTTTAGAGACATGGATAGAGCAGGAACAGGATTTGGTTATTGCAGGTTCCAGGATTTAAACGCTTCACTAAGAACAGAGATTCTGGTAAAGGAGGGGGTGGTGTGGCAACGTTACTCAAGTACAGTATTACGCAGGCAGTAAGAGAATTTGACGCCTCGTCTACTGAGGTAGTATGGGCTGAGGTTAGAAACAGTACAGGAGAGGTCACCGTGTGGGGAGTATTCTCTCAGCCTCAGAATCGATCCAGACATGGAGGGGAAAGGAGAGCAAAGATGACTCTGGAGGAGTAAGAGTGACAGAGTAATGGTTATGGGGACTTTAATTTGCCACATATTGTCTGGAAATACTATATTTTGAGTACTTTTGATGGGTTAATTATTGTCCAATGTGTGCAGGAGAGTTTCCTGACACAGTATGTCGACGGCCAACAAGGGGCGACTTGAGAAGATTTGTGATGCACAGGATGGGGAAGGAAACTGCACGGGATAGGCACAATTGAAATATTCAGGTTATTCAAGGAGCTATATGTGGAGCTATTGTTTGCTCTTGATAAGTAGGTAACTGATAGGCAAGGAGGAGGCGGTCAGTTGAGACAACCGTGGCTTACTAAAGAAGTTTAATCTCTTGAAAGAAGAAGAAGAAGGCTTATGATGGAATGAGACATGAAGGCTCAGCTAGACCGCTTGAGAGTTACAAGTTAGCCAGGAAAGACAAAAAGAGAGAACCAAGAATCGCCAGGCGGGGATATGAGAAGTCCTTCACAGACAGGATCAAGGAAAACCAGAAAACGTTTTATCGGTACATCTGTGGGGGAAAATACGACTACAATAAGATTTGCGCCGATCAAGGACAGGAATGGGAATTAGTGTGTAGAGTCCATAGAGATAGATGAAGTTCTAAATGAATATTTTTCGTCGATGTTCACACTGGAAAAAAGACATTGATGTTGACCAGAATACCGAGATAAAGGCTACTAGACCAGATGGGACTGAGGTTCACACGGAGGAGTTGTTAACAATTCTGGAAAGTGTGAAAGTAGTTACGTTCCCTGGGACGGATCAGATTTATCCAAGGATTCACTGGGAGCCAGGGAGGAGATGGTTGAGACTTTGGGTTTGATCTTTATGTCGTCATTGTCTACAGGAATACTGTCTGAAGACTGGAAGATAGCAAATATTGTTCCCTTGTTCATGAAGGAGAGTAGAGACAACCCTATTAATTATAGACCAGTGAGCCTTGCTTAATGTGTTGGAAAAGGTTGCAGACAACAGGATCATCCAGAAAGGAATAAGTTGATTAGAGATCATGAACGCGGTTTTGTGAAGGGTAGGTCATGCCTCACAATCCTTACAGAGTTCTTTGAGAAGGTAACCACGCAAGTGGTTGAGGATTAAACGTTTGATGTGGTGTATATAGATTTTGGTAAGGCGTTTGATCAGGTTCCCCATGTAGACTATTGCAGAAAACATGGCGGCATCGGCTTGAGGGTGATTATCGGTTTCGATCAGAATTTGCTTCGCTGAAAGAAGACAGAGGATGATGATTGATGGGAAATGTTCATTCCGAGTTCAAGTACCAGTGGGGCGTCGCAAGCTTCTGTTGTGTGTCCACTGATACTTGTTACTTTTGTAAATGACTTGGATGAGGGAGTACAACGATGGGTTCATAAATTTGTGAGTGAGACTAAGGTCGTTGAACTTGTAGGTTACAGATGGATATAGATAACCTGCACAGCTGAGATCAGACCTGGCAAATTGAGTTTAATTTGTGAGGTGTTTCACTTCAACAGGAGCAACAGCAATAAAGAGATTTGCACCAAACGTAAGATTCTTGGCAGTGTAAATAATACATAGATCCCTGAAAATTGCCACCCAGGTTGATGTGGTAGTTAAGAAGACATTAGGTGTGTCAGCTTTTATTGGTAGATGAATTGAGTTTCGGAGCCACAAGATCATGTTGCAGCAACACCATAATCTGGTGCAGCTGCACGAGGACTATTGCGTATGAAAGGAAGGATATGGAAGCTTTGAAAAGAGTGCAGAGGAGAATAACTAGGATGTTGCCTGGAATGGAGGGAAATTCTTATGAGGAAAGGCTGAGGGACTTGAGGCTATTTTCGTTGGAGAGAAGGTTTAGAGGTGACTGGATTGAGGCACATAATGTAATCAGAGAATTAGAGAGGGGAGCATTAAGAATCCTTTTCTCAGATGGTGATTTCTAGCACAGGGGACATGGCTTTAAACTGAGGAGTGATAGATATAGGACAGATGTCAGAGGATGTCCGGGAGCAGTAGGGGTGCAGAGCGCCTGTCTGTAACAGTAATAGACCCGTCAACTTTACAGCCATTTAACTGGTAATTGGATAAACCTTTGAATTAAAATGGAACAGTGTAGGATAGATAGGCTTCAGATTATTTCCACAGCTCCGCAAGACATCGTGAGCTAAAACGCCTGCATTGCACTGTAATTTTCTATTTTCTGTGGATTTAATTCCTCACTTTTCAGGGCAATAACTAACAACATTTTTTCCCAAATTGCTGTCTCCATTATGATCAGATTTCAACATGTTCACATAACATTCCCGATATAGGCTGTATTTTCTGTCCGACATCTTTACCATTCAGATTACCTGATTTTATTCTCCATTCGATAGCCTTTCATTAAAGGGATCTCGTACCACGGGTCGCAATGCTGATGCGTCATCCCCATGGGATACATCCAAACATTAGATTTTTTAATCTGCCACCTGCTTCTGTCTCTGTTTTGCCCTCGTTTCAACTACTGGGGGAGAGTGATCATTTCTCACAAAGGGTCAGCCAAATGTCGAACTTGCACAGAGCAGTAGCATCACTAGGAGCACATGCATTTGTGGAAAGACACAAACAATGCAACCATTACTTAGGGGTGTCCCGTCTGATCACCAAGCTGGCAAATAATCACCAGAAAATCATGATATGTGGAGGTGATCATTCGGTTATTTTATGAATCAATTTAAAAGAAGAAATAATGGTTCACAAATATTGCTTTTGGCAATCTCAAGAGTTACACTTTTGTGCAGATTGATAACAAACAGTGAATAAGTGTAGAACTCCGAGAAATAGACTGTTCCTGGTGTTATATACCAGGCTGGATATCCTTTATCTTAATGCTGGGTCTATTATACGTCAGACAGATGTGATAACAGAATAGATTGACATGTGCAACTGTGATACTTTTGCCATCAGAAACATGGGTGAAGGAGATCAGTTTTGGCAGCTCAATATTCCGTGGTATTCGAACGATAGTCCAGATTTGGCGCTGGAAAAGCAGAGCAGGTCAGGCAGCATCCGAGGAGCAGGAGAATCGATATTTCTTGAAAAAGCCCTTCATCAGATTCATTCCTGATGAAGGGCTGACGCCCGAAATGTCAATTCTCATGCTGCTCGGTTGTTCCCTGACCTGCTCTGCTTTTCCAGCAACACACTCTCTGCTTCGATGTCCAGCATCTGCAGTCCTCACTTGTTCGTACAGAGTTCGTACAGACGTGCAGGAGACAATGTCGTTTTTCGTAATTAAGGAGTCATTACTGCAGTCAGCAGGGATGATATCTTGGAAGGGCTTTCAACTGAGGCTTCGTGGTTAGAGTTTGGAATAAGAACGATGACAGATATATTGGTAGGTGGATACAGTAGACCCCAGTTTCATGAAAGTACAGGATCAGATTTGTAACCAATCACTGTAGTGTGCACAATTAACAAGTCGTACATTCTACACAGGCGTTTCAATTCTGAACACTTATTAGAGGAGGCATGTGATTAAAAGAGGTGACAAATATGTTAAAATGTATTCTTGAGAGCATTTTATTTTAACATGAAGAATATACAACAAGAAACGGTGCCGTTCTGGGCCTCATTGTGGGGATTCAAGCCAGGCAGGCTTTCCAGGCGGGATTGGCAGAGCATTAAAGGCCCAGTGAACATAACATCATACCCTTAATTTTGTCAAGGAAAAGACAAAATATCTTCAAACTAAAAAGTTTTTGTATTACCTATAGAGAATTTATTTAAAAAGAAGACAGGTAATGCCCAAAGCCTTCTGAGTACAGTTAGTTTTTGGTAAAGCTGAAGGAAAACCGTGTGGTGTGACCTGTGGGAGGGGAGCTCATGCTCAAAATGGAATGGATGAGCATATGGGCCTTACATGTTACAATATGCGAGCAATTTCAGTAAAATACGCTCAGAGAACGTTCAAAATCTAAAATATTCAGAAAGCAAGAACAGCGTAAAAAGAATCTTCATGCAGCTTCAAAGAAATTCAGTAGAAGAACAAAAAGGGGGCGTGATGCAGCATTAGTGAGTAAGATTTAGCAGCAAGAGGCCGAAGACATTCTATCAGTATACCAAATGGAAGAGGTTAACAAGGGAAAGAAAGGCGACTATTAGGGAATCATGGAGACAATCTGTGCACGGAGCCACAGAATATGTCAAACTTATTTTTTTCGTATCGGTATTCAGTTTGGAAAAACATTTACTGGATTCAGTTCGAATGACCGTGTGAACCTTGAGCACATTTATAGAGAGAATAAGGAAGAATTGGAAGTTTTGTCAGAAAAAAAGAGCGGACACATGCCCAGATATGGATGATTTGTATCTTAAACCGATGTGAGAGATGACGGAATCAAATTACAGGCTGTGAACTTTTTTTCTTATTTTGGTTTTGGCCAAAGAGCTGGTGCCATAATGCAGCACGCATCTAATGTGGGTTCAGGAAAGCCTGTTAGAAATAAACGAGGGAATTAAAGACTACCAAGTCCCACATCAGTGAAAGCGAAACATCGGAGAACATTTTGGAAGCTTTTGAACTTGAACCATTTTGTATCAAAAAGGTTGAGACACATATTCTTAAGCCGTCAGTGAATCAAATTTGACGGGGAAAATGCAGAAACGCGGAGTTGTGGATGATCAGAACGAACATGACTGAACTGAAAGGCAGAGCACAATCTGTGAGCTGGTGGGCATACTGTTGTTCCTATACCTTACGATATCAAGTGGACTATTGTTCCCTTGTTCGTAGGAACAACAAGCAATCTCCCATTGAAGTCACACACAGTTCGGAATGCAACTGACTGCTTCAAGCAATTTATATATGCTGCAGTGAGAGCCAGAAATAAGTAAGAAACAAGTATCCAATCAATATTTTGTAACTTGCAATGAAATTAATTCTCATTCTTTGAAACACCATAGAGCACAGGTCGAGTTTGTCATGGCCCTTTTTGATAGCATTTTCCTTGGAAGAATTCTATTGAACCTTCCTTACCGTCTCTAAGTAGCAATAATTTGTTTCGTGAGATAAAGAGTCAAGACTACACACTCCTCCAAGTGCAGTCTGGCCAAGCTCCTGTTCAACTGGAGCAAGAAAGGTTATCATTCCAGTGACTTTCCAAATAGTTTACTGCACCTCTATTAAAGACTTCAGCAGCTGAAAGACAAGGACAGCGTGTGTTTTATATACATCACTACTTTTCAACATAGTATGATTTAAGAAATATGCTGCACACCAATTTGTGCCCATGCAGAAGTCTGTTCAATCTTCAGGGAGGTGTCCATGAGTTACAGTGGATAACTCATACAGTCTGCAACCTCACGGCCGGGCATCCGTGCCACGCTACAGCAAAACTCAAGCCAAGGTCCACCCTGGTTCAATGAAGAACACAAAAAGTCATGTCAGGAGCAGCACCAGCCAGAGCTAGACATGTGGGGACAACCTGCAGAAACTCCTATCGCACAAAACAGAAAAACTTGCATGCGAAATTGCATAAGCAGCAAGTAATGGACAGATGTCATTGATCCCATAATCAATTGTTCAGACCCACCTCTGCGTTCCAGCCACATGTAGTAATAAAAGATAGTGGACAACGAAAGGGGCCATTGGAGGAGGACGCTTCTACTGTTCAACAATGAAATCCCCAATTATATAGAGCACAGCACATCAGGGGGAAAATAAATCTGCTGCGTTTGCAACAATCTTCAGCCAGAAGGGATGAGCAGATGATCCATATCAGCCTCGTTCAGTGCGCCCCAACATCAGAGACACGAATCTTGAGACAATTCGATTCATTCCAAAAGATGTCAAGAAATGGCTGGAAAGACTGGAAGCTGTGATTTAGCTCCAGTGAGTTCCACATCTCTAGCCAAGCTGTCCCATTCCAGCAAGCCCACAAACATCCACCAACAATATGATGAATGTCTCAAGTATGCCATGTAAACAAAAAAGTAGGATATTTGCTTTGCAGCCAGTCACTGACACATCAGAGTACGGTCTACCATATAAATGTGAAGGAAGGTGTCAGCAATAATGTGCACATTCAGCCCTAACCTGCTCAGCGATGTTCAGTTAGTGTCCCGTCAGGCTCAATCAGATCCTAAACTAACTGCAAGCTTCGGTCAAAATAGTGGAAATTCGAAGGGGCAGTGAGACTAATTAGTCTTAACAACAAGGCACCATTGTCCAGTGTGTGAGAATAGGAAACACTCTGCTGGTTAGAGTAATCACGAGTAAATAACAAGGTTGTTGTTAGTGTCAGTGAATTGAACCCCACGGCTTCGCCAGCCATTCAGCAACAAAGAGGCTCAAACATGTTCAGATGCTGCATTGATCCTCTCTCCATCATATGGTCAGACGTTGGAATGCTAACTGATTATACCATTCCCCAGATACTAAAAAAAAAATCATGTTCAAATGCAACACGATCTGGAAAAATTGAGGTTTAGTCTCAAAAACAGCAAATAATATTCACGCCAAACAAATTCTGGACAAATACAATAATGAAGAATTTTGTTGATTTTTAATAATACGATCACCACTGAGTCCCCAACACGGTGTTTGTCAGCAATTTATGTGTTATCACTGACAAGAAATTGCCGTCAAGTAGCCACATAAATACAACTGTCTTCAAGAACAGAAGAGACGCTACGGATTCTGCAGTGAGTAACTCACCTCCTGACACCCGAAAACGTGACCCCAAAGAAGATGAAGGATTATGTACCTGAATAACATGGGATAAAGCCAGTATATTTTAATGCTATCACTTTCGCAAGCTTCTATCTCCTCCACCACTGAAGCTGAATAGTTGCAGTGCATACCACCCACAAAATGAATTGCATCAGTACTTATGAGTCAGGACATTCCAAACCCACGGCAATCGACAAGGACAAAGAAAACAGATACATGGGAAAATCATGTCTCCAAGCTCCGACTTTCTACATTCAGATATGACGAAGTTCGCTCATGATTTTACAATCCCAGCTCCTAAAATCACAAAGTCAGTCCATGTGGAAATGTAGCAAGACTTGGCCAACAGCCAGGCTTGGGCAGACAAATGGCAAGTAATATTCGTATCTTACAAATACTAGACAATGATTATCATAAGCTATATCACCAGCGCTGTTTGACATCCAATGATATTCACTTTGCTGAATCCATTGCCAGTAATATCCTCAGGTTTATCGAAGACCATATTGCTACTATGGTTAAAACATCAGTTCAGACGCTAGGAATCCTGAAGCTAGTAACTTTTCTCCCGTCTGTCCATAGCCTGTCCACGACCTCTGAGTCTTAAGTCATGAATATGATGCAATAATATCCACTTGTCTGAATGAGTGCAGCTCCAACAGTACTCAAAAAGCATAACACAATCAAAGAACAAATAGCCCATTTGATTGGTCCCTATCCAAAGTGACTCACTCCCTCCACCTCCGACACTCAGCAGCAGGTGTGAGTACAATGGCACATCATCTTCCACACGCGTGATCACTGCCATCTGGAAGGAAAAGGGCAGAATCTGGGGAGGAGTGATCAGAATTTATTTGATTCTAACATAAGTCTTGTAAAGGACAAAGGTAGGGGAAAAGTTGGTTATTTAATATGAATCGGTCTAACTTTAATAAGTTTAGAAGAGATGTCATTCAAGTAAAGAGGAAACAATAACGAGAAGATAAATCAGAATCAGATCAGGTATTCTGAGGGGAAATTAAAGTGGCTCTCAGAAAGCGTTTTCTCAAAAGTAAAATGGGCCAGGCTGCGAAATCCAGAGTTCCCAGGAACTCTACGAGCTTACAGACACAAATGCTACATTAATGTCAGACAGTGGGACATCCGTATTACAGAGGAGTGTCGAATGTGAAGGAGCGAGATCCGAAAGGATGTTAGAAAGCAAACAGTGTATGAGCAACTATGCTGCCAAGAAGTATCAAGCAAATTTAGCAGATTACTTTTCAATAAAGAGCACGAAAATAAGTAAAGTAGGGAAAATCAAAGGCAAAAACAGAAACCACAAGTAGATGTAAAACGTTTGGATATGGTTCTGAACTTGAATTGAAGACTAAAGGAGACTCAACAATTAGGGCTATCGTTATGAATCGGGTGATATTGTCTGAGAACCCCACTCGACCATTTTCGATGATACTGCATTGAGCAATTTATGATCTGGTGATCGTGGCAAGTTTGTAAGGATGGCAAGCTTTGGGAATCTGTGCTGACAATTGTGAGCTCAGTCAAAAAGAAAAATGAGGCACATTTAAGATTTTGGAACCTGATGACTGCCAAAGGCCTTAAAAAAGATAAAAATAAACAGAATAAAAACGTGTGCAAAGAGTTAGGAGAGCTAAACGGCATCGGGAAATGTCTTTGGTCAACAAGATTAAGGACAATCCCAAATCAGTTTATCAGGATTATGCGAGTTGGCAGGGAAAGAGTGGGTCGACTCAAGAGCACTCAGGAGAATTAATGCACAGAGCTGGAGGAAGCGGGTGGGATCCGTAAAGTTTAAGGGAGACCTGCAGAAGCTGCTGTGTTTAAGGGCGCTCAGTGCAGGAAAAGTACAATGTAAGGGGAAATTGGCAGGACTGGATGAGATCATAGACACAGGGTGAGTTGTAGTGGTTTGAAGACGTGACACAGACGAGGAAGGTAGTAAGTCTCTGAAATATTTTACTCGCCATTGATCTCGTCGAGCCACTGCAATCCTTTAGGATTTACGGAGGGGAAAATATGCTGTAATTCGCTGTGGTGGCTAAGAGGGACAGAAGAACTGCAGAAATTTACAGAGCTCGGAAGGTTTGGAGGGATCGGAGCAATTACAGATAAAGGAAAATTTTAGAGACAGTAACAGGGAGCACGGATGGAAAGTTTCAGAGTTACAGAGAGAGATGGTTTGTGCTGCGGGAGGAGTTGTAGGGGGTAGAGGAGCAAACAGGCATTATGGTCGGCTTGTTGTTGCAACTGGAGAGGTTTACAGATTGTAGGAAAACCTGATGTTGGCTGAGAGTCAGTGGACCACAGAGTTTGTAGGGATTGCAGTAGGCCTGACAGAAGGGGAGTAATATGGGGGTTGGAAGTATGGACAGACACAGCAAGTGTTGCAAGGATCGGAGGAGTTTACAGATTGAAGGAGGGCGACAGCGACTGGTGTAGCTTGCAAAGACAGGAAGAGCAGAAAGTCTAAAAATGGTCAATCAGATACGAAGTGTTAAGAGCATGAAAAGTAAAGAGAGATAGAGAAGATTAGGAAGATTTGTCAGTGTGTGGGATAAGGTTACAAAGACGTTGGGTTTTCGGGATTGGAGAAGCACGCAAAGGCAGTGACGCTGCTGGATATGATGCTACAGAGATAGGGAGTGTTCCAGCTACTGAAGGAAGTTACAAAGATCGGGACTGTTTTGCGCTGAAGTTCGAAACAGAATGGGAGGGTTGTTGGGACTGTAGGACTGATCAGCAGAAATCTGTGGTCTGTAAAAGTTCCATTGTGGGGAGATTTTGTTGGTTAAACTGATAGGGAGGGTGGTAAAGACTGAAGCAAGTCATGGAGACAGAGTGTTACATAGAAATGCATGTGCAGGCCATTCAGTTCCACTAGCCTGCCCACTGTCTAATATAATCACGAAAGATCATCTAACTCATTACCCTGTTCCTGCATTCACCACATTCCTTTTGACATTGTCATGACCGGAGAAAGTTCAATAAGAAGCAGGGTTTGAATGACTGGAAGAAAGGATAGTGATTGGGAGGATTGGAGTGACTGGAGAAGATTATCAAGATTGGCAGGGTGGTGTTAGCAGTTGACATCGATAGGAAGGGTTGGAGTGTCTGAAGGAGGTGAAAGTGATCGTGAGGTTTGGAGTGACTGGATGAGGTTACACAGATAGGGAGGGCTGTGGAGTTCAGTCAAGGTGAAAGATATAGGTAGAGTTGCTCA
Source organism: Chiloscyllium plagiosum (assembly GCF_037043375.1). NCBI lineage: Eukaryota > Metazoa > Chordata > Chondrichthyes > Orectolobiformes > Hemiscylliidae > Chiloscyllium > Chiloscyllium plagiosum. Next base: position 21,713,024 of record NW_028270190.1, read on the forward strand.
CAAAGAAGGGTATGAAGATGTGAGGGGCAAAATTTTTGCACAGAGCGTGGAAGGAGTGTGAGGCATGTTGTCAGGGATGGTGGTGGACACAGACAAGACGCGGAATTCTAGATGGCTTTTAGACGTGCACGTGACTACACGAAGTATAGCGGGAATGGAACATGGGCACGCTGAAGGGATGAGTTAAATTTGGCGTCATACTCAGCAAACATCGTGGGCCAGTTCCTGTGTTGTTGTTTTTTTTCATGTTCTACGTAAGTCTTTTACAATTATCTATTAAGGAAGGGCCTGGACCTGCGAAAGCGTCTGGCCACTCAGACAAGAAAGAGAAAAAACGAACTGGGTGCGGACACCTAAGAGCAGGGAAAAAAGTAGTGTGTATAAGAGGGAGCACGACTAGTAAAAGCAATCAGGACCATAGTAGAGTCCGAGAAATGAATGTGAAGAAAGCCCACGTAAAGGTTAGCAGCACATAAATTAGGGAGCTGCCTTGATGAAACCCTCATTTGAACAAGACTGACGAAATAACGAAACACTAACACATCAGGTTAAAATATTCATTATTAGAGGAAGCACTGGTTGGACAGTGGCAAAGAGATAATCGTGGAGGATAGTGATGAAACAGAGCAATGGATGTACATGGATTCAGATCCACAGGAAAGGGATCACACCAGAGCCTGAACTATGAACCACAGCAGTGCAAGTTGGGTATTGAATTATAGATGAATGCTAAATGATATTTACCGCTGAAACAATTCCATCATACTTCAATGGAAACTCTCCTGCTGGACTTTGTAGCTCAAAGGATAGCACAGAACTAGAATCAGAGAAACACTTCAGTTTACTATCTTCTGATTCTTTGTAAAATGAGTTGACAAAATAAGTGTGTTCAGAGATACTCAGAAGAAACTGACATATCTCTTTGTTTTAGTGCTCAACATCCACCTGCTAAAGGTGTTTCTAAAATACATCACAATCAGTTCAGAATTTAAATTTACAAAATGATTTGAGTGATCAAATATTTTAATGACAGGATTATATTGCAGAGAGGGTTTGAGTGATTTGATGGATGCATCGAATTGTAAGGTGTCTTGACATACGCCAATTTTGCTCTTTCAAATTTAATTTGGATCACAGAAGCTTATAATGCAGGAAAGAGAAAAGTATGAATTAATAGAAGTAATTGCCTGTAAAAATTGAATTAAATGGCGGGAAACTACCCTGCTTTCCCGTGGTGTCCACTGTACTCATCGAGGAGAGGGAGATGAATTCGCAGTTTTGATTTCAGCTCTGTGGTAAATGGGGAGACATGCTTTTCGTGACGGTAAGGCTTCAGGGCCTAGAGGGAGGGATGGAGTCAATATCCTTTATAAACCCTTTCAGCGACATTAGAGCACTTGAAAAATAAATCGTGGAAAAATATTTTGCAGCTCCAAGTTGAACAGCCACCATCTTGCCATGGGATCTGGACGCATGCGCGGGAGGAAAGGTGACGACATAGTACTGGGCGGAGCTTGAGGACGCTTCATGAAGCTATCGAAAATCTGAGACTAAAACAGGAAGTGCTGGAGGAAGTCAGCAGGTCTGGCATTACACGTGGAGAGAGAAACAATTAACACTACCATCCCAGTGTGCATCTTCTTCAGAAATCATTGCTGGTGTTGTGCAGTGTCCTGTGCGACACCTTTTTTAGCAGCTTCGCCCACAGGTGATATTTATGAGAAAAAGCAGCCTCCTTGAAAGCTTGGATTTTTCTGCATGAAGCATTTTTAATCAAACTCTTCAGACGTGTTATCTTACACTTGTGAAGCACGTGGGGCTTCAGAATCCAAGCGTTCTCAGTCACAGTGGAATTACTCAGAGTCACGTCCTTGAGCTAAATTGTTTCAGCTGCTTTATCAATGATTTTCCCTTTTGAAGTATGGTTCTTAGTTGACGATTGTACAATATTCAGCATGGTGTTCATCTGCTCAGATACAGATTTACCTCACATCCATGTGTTCACGTTGTAAGTTTGCTTGCTGGGCTCGCTAGTTTGGTCATACTGAGAACAAATTTACAACGTGACCCTCAACCTGGGCTAAGACCCTGCTCAAAATCTCATCCATATGTTGCAAAACGTGTGCAGCATCTAACATTTCCATAAATATCAAGTAACAGTTATATCACATAGCTGCCTGGCAATGACCATCTTCAACAAGAGAAAATCCAAGTATCCCTTTTTGACATTCAACAGCAATATCTTTGCTGAATCCTCCACGAGCAACATTTTGGTCGTGTACTGGTGACTGGAAACTGAAAAGGACTAAATATATAAATGCAGCTGGTTCAAGATCAGAGCAAATGCTAAATATCTAACAACACTCAACTCACGTTATGACTGTCCATCATTTACAAGACATAAGCTACATGTGATATGAAATCCTCTCCACTTGCCTGGTTGAATGCTGCTACAACAACGCCAGTAACGTGTCACCATCTGGGACAAAACACCACCTTTGATTGCCAACCACTTTCCATAATCACTTAACTTCCCCATTGGTGTCCAGTAACAGCGAGGTGTATCATATCTTGTGTAACATTATTCTGGTTGGGGATTTTCTGGTATCCATCAGTTAGCTCAGTACGTCCCTAACCAGGTTTGCACCTCAGGACGTACAATGCCTCATAGACGCTGGGGGAAAAAAAACAGCTTTTGACAGTGCCTTTTGCATCATTCAATATGATTGGGTCATTTGCTTGAGAGGGAGTGTGTAATAAAGCACAAATGTCGTTCTGAAATTGGAATTATTTGTTTTGAGACTGTACGTTGTTAGGACAGCGATAATATTTGTATCTCATTTGACAGAGTAATAGATGGAGAGAATTGAAGATGAATGAGTCTAAATCAAACATGCGATGATGATCCAATAGAGTCACTCAATTCATCACAACATGTTGGAAGCATGTTTCCCTGGAAGGTCTCTGGGAAAAGCTTTCAAACCCCAGCGTGAGTGGTAAATCGCCAACACACACACACACACACACACAAACACACACGCACGCGCGCAACAAGCACACAAGTGGGAGAGTTCTAGTGAACTGACTGCAAAAATTAATTAACATTATCCAGTTAACATTCCAAAGAAAAATCTATGGACAGACAAACCATATCTGTGTTGTGTTTATGGGTAAATATTCAACAGATCATTCAACTTGGAGGTATGTGAGGAGATCGTCACCATGAAATGACTGGATTGTGGGAAGAGGTACAAATACCCAGGTCAGCTGGACGCTCTTCAAGAGAGACATTCTGAGGAGGGACTTTTTACATGCTTTGTTTGTGGGAAGGGAGTTACTTTGTCATCCAGCTTCCTGTAATACCAGTGGGTTGACACTAACAAGAGACTTTTCCTCTGACTGAGGGGAAAAAAAACAAATTTTTATACCTGTAAAGGTCTTAAATTCAAAGATCTTAATTCAACATCATCCTCTTCACATCGGGAGGAGTCATTCCGCTGTTCCATTTGCGGGAAGGTGTTCACCTGGGTATCCAACCTAATGTCACACAAACATGTTCATAAGCGGGAGAGAAGCTTTTTCAACTCTGTTTGGAAAGGGATAACATTCACAGTCCCGTCTAATGTCACCCAGTAGAGTTGATAATGGAGAGAGACCATTCGTCTGCTCTGTATATGAGAAGACATTTATTTAATCAGCAAAGCTTCGGATACACAAGCGTGGTCATACAGTAGACAGGCCTGCACTGAGTGTGGAAAAGGATTAACTTGGTCATCTCCTCTCAGACAGAACCAGCGTATTCACACGAGGGAGAAAGTTTCACTTGCGCCTTGTGTGGGAAGAGATTCATTTGATTCTCCAGTCTCAGCAGACGTGTGCTTATTCACACCAATCAGAGAAAAGTTTAATGCTCTGACTTTGAAAACAGCTTTAGGAGTAGCGATGATTTGATGAAATACCAGAAAGCACATTGGAATTAAAATCCCTGCAGTGCAGAAACAGGTGCTTCGGCCGAACAAGTCCACACGAAATCTCCAAAGAACACCCAGACCAATTGCCCTATCTTACATTTACCCCGACTAATAACCTATACTACGGGCAATTTTGCATGGACAATACACCTAAATTGTGCATCTTTTGGATTGAGGGAGGAAACTCGAGGACACCCACGCAAACACAGGGCAAATATGCAAACTCCAAACAGACAGATGCCTGAGGCTGGAATCAAACCCGGTTCTTATTGCTCTGAGGCAGCAGTGCTAAACACTGTGCCACATTGTTGGGAGATGCACTTCACCTGCACATTGTTCACCAAGTGATTCAATCATTCATCTATACCTGCGACAGGCTAATCAAGTGAAATAGCTTTAGCTCAGTTGGCTGCAATGTTGGTTTTCAAAAGAGTCTAATGTTAATAACGTGGATTCAATTCCCATCGCTGTTTTGCGGTTACTATAAAGGCTCTCCTTTACAACCTCTTCCCCCAACTTTGATCTCGTGGCCCTCTGGTTAAATCACCGCCAGTCACTTCTTTCTCTATTGAAGGGAGCAGCACCTATGGTCTGGTAATACTATGGTGGCAGACACGTTCCAGTGAGGTCGCTGGTGATTGTGTTCTGTTGTTATTACCTCTAGAACTAAACTGTGTTAATACTGTCAGCGGGTGTTTACGTCATTGGATATGAATAAGCTCTTTAAGTGATGTGGTATTTAATTGTTCGTTTATCAATCACATCAAATATACAGCGTTTTTCCGCTGATTTCTATCCAATGAGCGGACATTTTCTTCATTGTTAAAGCTTGATTTGTACTTTAAAAATATATTTTCACACAATCAGGATTTCTGAATGTGATTCACCGCAGCTGATGTCCTTGTGAAGTGCCATCCCTTTTGTCTGAGTTACAGGAGCGAAATTGTGCCGATGCATAGCAGGAAATCAGTCCCACAGTGAGAGCATAAGATTGGTTTCTTATCAGTTTGAACATGTTGATGAGACTTCAGTTCCTGGTAACTTGTAAAGCACTTCCCATTATCTGGTATTTAAACAGTTCCTTGCCACTGTGAACCCGTTGGTGTATCAGGAGGATGGATGACCTAAGTGCATCCTTTCCCAAATTCGGAATGTGAATGGCCTCTTGCCAATGGGAATTCGCTGCTATGTCAGCAAGTTGCTGGGATCAATTACTATCTTCAAAAACACAGGAGATGAATGGTCTCTCCTCTGTGTGAACTTGCTGGTGTCTCAGCGGAATGAATGCCTGAATGATTCCTTTCCCACACTTAGAGCATGTGAACGGCCTGTCTCCAGTGAGTTTGCAGATGTAGAGTGAGATCAAATGACGGCTTATCCCCACTCCCACTGCGAGAATACTTGAATTGTTTCTCATCAGTGTGAACACATGCTTAGCACATCGGTTCCCTGAGAACTTTTAAAGCGTTTACCGTACTCTGGACAATTAAATTCTGTCTCCTCCGTGTGAAAAGCAGTGGTGCATCAGCAGTGTAGATAACTGAGCAAATCCTTTCCCACCCTCACAACAGTTGAATGACTCCACCCCAGTGTGGTTGCATTGATGGATTTTCAGTGCAGACGAGTAATTGAATCATTTCCACGGTTACCACATTTCTACAGTTTATCTCCACCATCCATCCATTTATGCTTAGAAAGAGAAAACTTCTAAGAGCACCAAAACAAATATATTTTCATTCTTCGTCGGATGTGGTTATTCCAGAAAAGGTCAGCATTTATAAACCATTCCTAATTTGCCTGGACAAAATGATGAGAAGCTGCCTTCTTAAATGGCAGTTTCCATGTGGTGGTAATAGACCAAATTTATAGGGGAGTGACATCCACAGTTTTGACCAGTGGCAAACGGCAGGAACGTCAGGATGGTATCCAGATCAGGATGGTAAGTAGTTTGGCGGGTTTTCCGATCAACTACTGCCCTATTCTTTTTTAGATGGATGTAATTGTGAGTTTGTAAGGTATTGTTGATGCAGCTTTGTTGAATTTCTGCAGTGCATCATGGGGATGTGTCTGAGTGTTTGGTATTGAAGAGTGTGGATGTTTGTCGATGTTGTGTTAGTCTTGTTGTGCTGATCAATTCAGCTGCTCTGTTCTGGATGTTGTTGAGCTTTTCAGCATGGTTGCAACTGCAGTCAGGAGACCTCAATATGTTTTTGAAGTAAATATCTCTTGCTACTCAGATGCTGCATATTATACTCTCCACCTCATGTGCAATACATCTTTAACACTGCACTCATCCCGGCAAGCAGGAAGTATCCCATCATGTTTCTTACTTCTGTATTGTAAAGGGTCAGGTGGTATGTCGTGAAAGAACACAAGGAAAGAGAAGAACAGTTGGACCAAGGAGTGTATAACGATCTGGATAGGAGAGTGAATAACTGTTAACGGACACTGCTGCTGAATAGCCACAGGCGGTGTGTAATGGCAGGCCATGTGATAAACAGGCTTTAGCGAGTCAAGAAAATCCCACATTATGACCTGTCCTTGTGGCCACTGTGTTTATATGGCTGGTGGTTAGTTTCTCAAAGAGACTGAGACTTTTATAGCACTGAAAGAGGACTTTTGGCCCATCTTGCCAATGTCAGTCATCAAGCACCTATGCACTCTCATCCAATTTTCCAAACCTTTGTCTCGAGCCTTATGTGTTGTGATGCTTCAAGTGATCAACGATGTTTTTTATTCCACCACCTCCAGCGAAATACAATTACGATGCATGTATTCTTCTCCCCTCCCTTTCCGATTTCTTAAAGAGCATTCCATTCGGGGCACCCTGGTGCGCTCTGCCTTCAATCCCAACATATCTCCCCCCCGCCCCGTGGAATCTTCCCCCGCAGTCACTGAAGATGTGACACGTACATTCATATAACATGAGGACAAGGAGCAAGAGTAGACCGTACGCCTTGCTCCGCCGTTCAGTAAAAACATGGCTGATCTTTCCATGGACTCACATCCACTTATCCGCCCTCTCAACATATTCTTTAATTCCTTTATTGTTCAAACAAAATTCACCAATATGTTTAAAACATTTACTGAAGTAGCAGCTACTACCTCGCTGGGCAAGCACTTCTATAGATGAGCAACCCTCTGGTTGAAGAAATTCATTCTCAATTCAGTCCTAAATCTGCTCCCTTTAACTTTACTGCGATACCCACTTGTCCTAATATCGCCCGCCAGTGGAAGCATCCTCTCTACTTTTATCTTACGTATTCGCATCATAATATTAACTGCTTCTGTATTACACACCCTCATTCTTCTGAATTCCAATGAATAGTATCCAAATCTACTCAGTCGCCACTCATCAGCCAACCCACCCAATGCCGGAATCAACCTCGTGACCCTCCTCCAGTTCCAGGACATTCCTTTGTTACGTAAGGATATCACAACTGCACATTTACAGCAGGGTAGTCTCACCAGCACCTTGTAGATCTGGAAAAATTATTGTTCTGCTTTTAAACTCAATCCCTTTCGCAATGAAAAACAAAAATCCATTGATTGCTAATTGTTTTTCGCAGCTGAAGACCAACCTTTTGTTATTCATGTACAAAGACACCCAGGTGTTTCTGCATAGCAGCATGCTGCAACGTTTTACCATTCAAGTAATAATCGTTTTTTTTTACTTTTATTCCTATCAAATTAAATGATTTCACATGTATTATCATTGCATTCCGTCTCCTCGATCCTTGCCCACTCACTCAACGTTTCTGTTTTCCTCTGCAAAGTTCCATATTCCTCTGCTTTCATTTTGCTCTGCCACTCATTTGTGTGTCATCTGGAAACCATGACACGCTGCATGTCGCCCCAAACTCCAAAACATCGACATGAATTGTAAATAATTGCGGTCACAAAACCGATCCCTGAGGCACACCACGTGTCACAGATTGCAAACCAGAAAAACACTCATTTGTCCCCACTCATTCCTTCCTGATAGTCAACCAATTCTCTATACATGGTAATATTCTACCCTTAACAGCATGCATCATAATGCAGCAGCCCCTGTGTGTCACCTTGTCGAAGGCCTTTTGGAAATCTAGGTGCACCATATTCACTGGATCTACATTGCCCATCATGCTCGTAATATCTTTGCAGAATTCCAAAAGATGTTTCAAACATGACCTGCCCTTCATGAACCCATGTGGTTCTGTCCACATTCTATCGAAATGACGTGCTATTTCTTTCTTGATAATAAACTGAAGAAACTTTCACATTAGAGAGGTTAAGCAAACTGCTGTCTACACCCCCAGCTTTTGTCTGCCTCACGTTTTAAGTAGGGGTGTCACTTTTTTTGTTATCCAGTCTGCTGGGACTGTTCCAGAGACCAACAAATATTGGAAAATTACCGCCAGTGCACTTGATTTTTCTCCCACCATCTCTTTTAGTACCCTGTGATGAATTCCATCAGGGCCGGGAGACTTAACTATCCTTACTGCATTGGCTGTGACAATCCAACACGAGCTCTTCTGTAATAACGATTTTTTTTTTCCCCGGGTCGTCACCTAAATTCATCTCTTTGTCAATTATTGGCATGTTAGCAGCGACCTCCACTGTGAAGACCGATGTAAAATACCTGTTCAATGTCTCAGCTGTTTCATTATATCCCAAAGCTAAATGTCGCTTCTCATCCTCTGAAGGGACAACGTTTACTTCGAGCATTCTTTTTCGTTTTACGTTTTTATAGAAACGTTTACATTATGTGCTTGTGTTTCTTATGCTATTTCCTACTTTTCTTTACAGCTCTTTTGGTGGCTTTTTTGGGGAGATGAAAGTTTTCCCATTCTTCAAGTTCCATGCTGTGTTACCACTGTGCATGCTTTCTCTTTCAATTTAATAACCTCTCTTATTTTCTTAGACATCCAGGGCAGAATAACCTTTGATTACGTCCTTCCTTTTTCACTGGAATATCCTCTTGCCGAGCACTTTTGAAAAACTTATTTGAAACTTATCCACTGCTTGTCAACTGTCCCAGCAAAAACTTATGTTTCCAGTCGACTTTAGCCAGGTCCTCCCTCATTATATTGTAGTCCCCCTTGTACACGTACTGGAACCTGGATTAGGATTTCTTTTCTCACACTCTATCTGTATTCTAAATCATGCATGCAGTGAACACTTCTTCCAAGAGGATCCTTAATTGAGTTCATTACTTGTTCAAGTATCGCTGCAGAGGAGCAGATATAGCATAGATTGCTCCTTTGGCAGTTCCATTAAAACATAGAACATAGACCATTACAGCTCAGTACAGGCCCTTCTGCCCTCGATGTTGCATCGCCATGTGAAACCAATCTGAAGCCCATCGAACCAATACTATTCCATTCTCGTTCATATGCCTATCCAGTGACCATTTAAATGCCTGTAAAGTTGGCGAAACTACAACTGTTGCAGGCAGTGCTTTCCACGCCACTACTGCTCTCTTAGTAACGAAACTACCTCTGATATCTGTCTTATATCTATCACCCCTCAATTTGAAGCTTTGGTCCATCGTGTTACCATCACCATCTATGTCCCTCTGCACACTACAACATTCTTTGGCACTATCCAAAACAGTACCGATCTTTCTGTTGTCCGCAAATTTACGAACCCATCCTTCTATGAGCTCATCCATATCGTTTATAAAAATGACAAGCAGCAGTGGACCCAAATCAGAATCTTTCCATACGCCACTGGGAAGTGAATTCCATGATGAACATTTCTCATCATGCAACACCATCTGTCTTCTTTCAGGAAGACAACTTCTGATCTAAACCACGAAATAGTCCTGAATCCCATGCCTCAGTATTCTTTGCAGTGGCCTACCATGGGAAACCTTGTCAAACGCGTTACTGAAATCCAAATTCACATCATGAACGGATTTCCTCTCATCCATCCGTTTGGTCACCTTCTCAAAGAACTCAATACTTTTTCTGAGGCACAAAATACCCTTCACAAAACCATACTGACTTTCTCTAATGAACTAATTCCTATCGTATTGAATATAAATACGATCCCTTAGAACCTTTTCTAACACTTTAATCACAATTAGGGAGATTTAAGAAATCCTTGGATAAGCACATGGATGGTGATGGGATAATGGGACGAGCTGACAATAGTTCACAGGTCGGCACATCATCAAGGGCCGAAGGGCCTGTTATTCGCTGTACTGTTCTATGTTCTATATATGTTCTATAACATCCGTTCTCTCTCCTTGGCCGAACCTGCTCGTTACTTCCTCAAATAATTCTAATAGATTTGTCAGGCATGACCTCCCCTTGATGAAGCCATGCTGACGTTGTCCTATTTCACCATATACTTTCAAGAATTCAGAAATCGCATCCTTCACAACGGATTCCACGATCTTACCTACAAACGAAGTTAGGCTAATTCCGACTTTTTACTTTCTCCAATTTTAACTGGAGTGTCATAATAGCGACCTTCTATTCTGCTGCGAGCCTCCCTGACTCTAGTGATACCCGAAAAATCATCACTAACATCTTTTCGATCTCTTCACCTATCTCCCTTACAACTCTGGGTTGTAGTCCATATGTTCCAGCTGATTTACTCACCTTCAGACCAGTTAGCTTTACATGCACCGTCTCCTTAGTGATGACCGACATACTCAGCTCTGTCCCTTCACAGATTTGTATTCTTGTATTACATATGTCATCCACAAACACAATGGAATTCATTCCTCAGTCTTTTCTGTTTCCATCAACTGTCTTTTCAGCGTCATTTTCCAGCGGCCCAAAGTCTAATTTTGCTTTCTTTTGCCCTTTTTTCAAGGAAGACTCTGAGTCTTCCTTGAAATTACTGGTGAGGTTACTCTCATGTTTAATCTTCTCCCCCCTTATTTCGTTTTTGGTACCCTCTCTTGGTCATTGCAAGTTTCGCCATGCTCTGGTTTCCAACTACATTTCGCGATGTGAAATGTTTTCTCTTTTGCTTTAATGCCGTGCCTGACTTTCTTCCTCAGCAATGGTTGCCTCATCCTCCCTATTATTTTTTTGCTCGGAATGAATCTCTGCTGTGTCTCTTGAATTAGCAGTAGAAACTCCTACCATTATTGATCCTCTGTCTTTCGTGTTCTATATCTCTCTAAGTCAATTCTATCCAGATCGTGCCTCCATCATTACTTTACTCAGATTAAACAGGATTATCTCTGATTCATCTTCTTCCTTTCAAATTGCACAGTAAATTTAATAGAATTATGTACACTGCCTCTTAAAGGTTCCCACATTACCAACCTGCCGTTCTAATACATCTTTTCTATCTCCTGGTTTATCTTGTGCCCCAGTTCCTGAGTACTCTTTGGAGGCAACTGGAGGTTACTTTTAGACTTTGCATTTCCTTAATTCTACCCACGCATATTCTACACCATCGGACCCTACTTCATTTCTTAACAATGATTTAATTTTATTTCGTACTAATAAGGTAACCCCATCCCCACTGCTCACCTGACTATCATTTCAATAGGATGCATATCCTTGAAACCAATCCAGCTACCAATCCTGAACCGCTTGCAGCCACGTCTCCGTGATTCCCAAAACGTCAACATTCCAATGTCAATCCATGCCACAAGCTCATTTATCTTCTTCTTATACTGCGTGCAGTCAGATATAGTCGCTTCATTCTGTCTTCACTCATTCTCATTTGTTTGCCCATTGTCCTTGATGTTTGATTGTTAATCCTTTCCATAAATTCTGTCCTATTTGTACATACACTGGAGATTTTAACAATCTTTTCTGAATTCTGCACTCTTCTCTTCTACTTTAATTCGGCTTTGATAGTTTCCCCTATAACTGAGCGCTCCGGTACAAAAGTAGGGGGAGTTTGAGGCTTACAAATTATACCGGGGCTGCATCATTTTGGAGGGCCTGAAGAATCTGGCGGCGGGGGTCTGCAGAGGTACAGGAAAGGAGATAGACTGGGGAATACAGAGACGGGGAACAAAGAAACAGTGCACATGATAAAGAGACACGCGAAAGAAAGGGACACTAAAAACGGCAAGGAATTAAAAGGCGAAGAAAAGAACATGGGTGTCAGTAAACAGACGCCTGACAAAAAGGCATAGTCGAGACAGACAAACACCTGGGAGAGTAGTGTTCTGGAGAGAGATGAAGGGGTGAAGACAGAGTGGGAGTGAACAAAAAAAACATGCACAAGACGAGAAATGGAGAGGCAGAGAAACAACAATTGGTATGAGAAAGAAGAGAGACAAAATTAGAGAAGCGTGTTTAAAATCAGAAACGCTGAAGGAAGAGATTGGCAGAGACTGGACACTATGGAGAATTTAGCATGACAAGTCCACCTAATCCGCGCGTCCTTGGAGATTGGGAGGAAAGCAGAGGACCAAGAGGAAGCCCACGCAGGCACAGAACAATGTGCAAACTCCATGCAAGTTTCCATTCCTCCTTGGGATGCAGCATTTCTGACCACTGATTCACTATGCCACCACATGTTACTCAATGAGGTAGCGGAAGGGAGGGAAGCAGCAGAGGCAACTAATCAGAGTGCCTAACTCTCAATGAGAAAGACGTTCCATGAGATTCTTACACTTGGTGTTGAAAGTGATGATAGAGGAGAAAGAGGGGACTGTCAGCCTCAAACAAAAGTTATTTACAGAGTTTTTTTAGAAAAAAAACCACACAATATTGAATTAGTAAGCTATTTTATTTTTTTTAATCCAAAGTATTAACAACTCAAACAGCTGGAATGTACGAGCCAATGAACATGCAGTTAGTTCTGGATGTGACGACCATCAACTTTCAACTTCTGTAGTTTTCTGTGGACTAAAATGAGAGCATTCCTACACTCAATACAGGTGATTGTCCTCTTCTAATTATGAACTCGCTGGTGCATTGTGAATTGGATGATTGCTAGAGCGAGCATCGAACATGGCTCTCTTGAGTGGGAACACGTTGCTGAATCATCAGATAGCCAAATTTCTTCCAGTACCTCCTGCAGCCTAAGCAATTAAATTCTCTCTCCGCAGTGTGAACATATTAATAAGATCTTTACATGATGCAAATTTTTAAAGCATTTCACACAGATTGAATCAATTGAAATGTTTCTCCTCAATGTGTACTCACTGGAGTAGCATGGCCTCTCCTCGATGTGAATTCGCTGATGTGCAGAGATATGAGACGATATTTTGATAACAATCCCACAGGGAGAGCATGTACAGAGTCTCATCAGTTTTACCATATCGAATGCGTATCAGTTCTCTCGAACTTTTAAAACACATCCTGCAGACTCAGCATTTAAATGTTCCCTCCTCAGTGCGGATTCAAAGGTATATTGTGAGTTTGGATGACCAATTAAATCATTTCACACGCAGACTGCAGGTGGACTAGAGGACAGTAAATTCAGATGACGTCTTGAACACTTTTATTTTCTGAGCAGTCTCTCCTCAAAATGAAACTGTTGATGGGACTGCAGTTCCCAGAACTATTTCAAGGAATCATGCCATCTGAGTACTTAAAAGTTCTCTTCCCAGAGTGAATCTGCCAGTTGGTTGCAAAGTGGGTAGCGTGAATAAATCTCTTCCGACACTTGAAACATGTGAATGGCCTCTTCCCATTCTGAATGTGCGGACCGTTCTCCAGATCAGGCAAGTACTTGAATGTTTCATCACACTCCCAATATCTTCATGGTCTTTCCCTAATGTGACAGCGTTGGTAAATTTCCACCTCAGAGTGGTTACGGCATAACTTGCTTCAATCCCCACATTTCCATGGCTTTTCTCCGAGGTGATAGCACTTGTGTGTCAAGGGCAAATAATTAGCTGAAGCCTTGTCCAGCCACAGAGCACGTGCATGTTTTTTCTTCACAGTGAACTGAGCTCTTTCCCTCTCTGTTCAGAAACTAATGGCATTCTTGCTGTAAAAAAAAAGGAACTCTCGATCAGATTTTGAACCGCTGTCCCGGCTGTAATTTCGCCTCCTTTGGCACCTGCTTTAAAACAGAAAAAAAAAACGAGTGATGGAACTGCTACAAAATCACGAAGACTCACATCGAGCTGAATCAACATTGGCAATGTTGGGCTGGCATTGAGAGAACCTGTCAGAATGAAGTGAAGATGTGTTTGGTTCATTAATGCACATCAGGAAAGGAAAGTGTCACCGCAGTCTGAATGCACACAGCAGGATGAACCAAATTGCAACATGAGTAACGTAAAGGCAAAAGAGAGAGATTACGAGTATGTATGTGGACACTCACTTTTGAGTTTCTTCCAATGTTCACTGCCTCCTGATATCTTCGACATCTAGGACTGAATCAGCAGAAATATCCTCTGTTAACACTAAAAGATGAATTCAGCTGCCTTTAGTCTCCAGATTAGAGTGGTGCTGGAAAAGCACAGCAGGTCAGGCAGCATCCAAGAAGAAAGAAAATCGACGTTTAGGGCAAAAGCCCTTCATCAGGAATCTTCAGTCTCTGTTAAAAATTCAATATCTGTGTCCCAAATATCTGGGTCCCCCATTTCCTGCAACTGTCATGTGCAAAAACAGATCACTCAAAACAACAGTGCCATACTCAAAGTAAACTATGATTGGAATTGCCGGTGTTGGACTGGCGTGGACTAAGTCAAAAATCACACAATATCATGTTATAGTCCAACAGGTTAATTTGGAAATACCAGCTTTCAGAGCACTGCTTCTTCATCAAGTAGCATATGAATCTTAGCAAAATAAATTGAGCAATATATTCACATCATCAAAAAGATCCTTGATTTACTTCTGCTTACATCAGCCAACTCCCCCCCACCCCGTACACACCAGTTTTAAAACATGCCATTTTGCTTCATGCCCATTCTTTTATTATCTGGAGAATTAACGATATTCCTGCTCTCCCAGCTGGTCTCGCACTTTCAAACTTCCAGTAATATGGAGGCGATTCAAAAAGCTGCTACTGTTCTTACTCCTAATAGGTCTGTCTGTGTTCCGAGACTTAGTTGTTAATTTGTAGATGATGGAAATTTAAAACAAAAAGTGGAATTCGTGGGAAAATGCAAGTAACGCAATAAATTTGAAGACAGAAGAACTAATATTTTAGAACGTGCTGAATAAATTAAATAGAACAAAATTGCTGCAGAATGTTAAAAAAACACACAACACCAGGTGAGTGTACAACGTGTTTATTTGGAAGCACTAACTTTCAGAGTGCCGCTCCTTCTTCAGGTGGTTGTGGAGGTTAAGAACATGTTCGCAAAATTTATATTGTGTGTGACGGAGTGTCTGCGAGGGTGGTTGTGTGTGTGTGTGTGTGTGTGTGTGTGTGTGTGTGTGTGTGTGTGTGTGTGTGTGTGTGTGTGTGTGTGTGTGTGTGTGTGTGTGTGTGTGTGTGTGTGTGTGTGTGTGTGTGTGTGAGAGACAGAGAGAGCATTGTACAGTGGGGTCGCCTCCAGTGTGACATGACCCAAAGGTCCCGGTTAACGTTGTTCCCATTAGTGGGGAATTTCGCTATTAGCTTCTGATCAGCCACTCTTCGGTTGATGCTTCTCCCAATGTCTGCCTTGGTGGATAGCCCAACCCTGACTGTGAGGGAGCAGTCCGACCTGGTGATTGTTGTGCAGTGTCCATTCATCCATTGACATGGTATTTGCTCGGTCTGGCCAATGTAACATGCCTCAAGGCATCATTGCCTGCAGCACATAAGACAGACAAAACAGGCCGAATCATAAGATTACCTCCCGCGTGCATGATGGGAGGAGTTCTCACGTGTAATGGTGTTACCCATTTCGATTCTCGAACACGTCTTGCAGCAGCTGCTGTGACATTGTGGTATGGTGTCATTGTCCCGAACGCTTGCTACAAATCATGACCTGTTTAAGGTTTGGTAGTTGATGTAAGGCTAGTAGAGATACGGGGAAGGTCTTGACGAGTAGTTCATCCTGATTGGTAATATGTTTCAGGCTAGGAAGAACATGACATAGTTTTTCGGCTCCTGGTAATAACTGCACAATGAAGGATACCCTGCCTGTTGCAGCTCGTGTCTGTCTTTTGAGAAGGTAATTATGCTTTCTCGCTGTGGCATCTCAGAACTGGCGGTCGATGAGTTGAAAGTCAAGGTGTAGGGTAAATGATTGTCTGGGAGTGCAATGGTTTATTGAAATCGAAAGTAGTTGGAAGCAACACTTAACATTCACAAATCCACTGAGGTTTTACGTTATTTGCACAATTTCTGGTTGTTTCCTTTGGCCCGAGCTGCCTCCTCTTTACCATGGATTTGCAATTGCTCTGCATATCCATATACCAACAGAATAATCTGAAAGTACTCTGCTTCTTCTACAAAAAAGAGTCATGAGCAGTCCACAACCAACATAATCCACTTTGACCAGGCTGAGCCCATTTACAATTTTTTTTTAACTTGTCTTACTTTCTTCAAGTCAAAGATATGGTTCTGGTTCCCTGCACTGGTCCAAATGTATCTGTAACTTTTGGACAGGTTGGGTATCCACTCATAGCTCTTCCTTCAATATATCAGTGAAACAATTGGTGCTATTCCTGCTTTAGCCAGAAGGAGATAAAATTGCTTCTAATTTCTATCTTTCTCTCTTGGCCCTCGGATCCTTTTTTGACCGTTTTCTTTCGTGTTTGAATTTTTGGGGAAAGGTTGCACATTAATATCCATTACAAATATTCCGACTTTCAAAGTTCAGATAAGAGAACATGAGACTGAATATTACAATTACCTTGTTTACAATCGCGGGAATCACAGTTAATGTGTCTCTTTAGCAGACGCAGAGACGATGGAATTCATGTTCTCACTCTGTTCCGTAAACATTCTGTGATATTCTTGTCTAATACAGCAGACCGGTTAGGAACGTTAAACTCATGAGGTCCAAGGAACACTTACAGGTTGGTTTGAGCTACACAGTCTGACCTATCACTGCTAAATGAATTTAATCGCTCGTCGACTTCACTCAGAAAATAAATACAGTTTCATTGTATAAGATTTCATTCGCCTCTGAATTCCCACATTCGTTGTGCCTTCTTTGTGATAATGATTTTTTTCATGAAATGCTGTGTGGAGATGGATCAGAATTATTCTGAGTCTCTGAGCATATTTTTCTCCTCCAATTCCTATTTCTTATTAAACAATTGATTCCTGCAAAAACAGTTAGATTCTGCTCTCCCTGGAAACTGAAAAAAGTAGTTTTATGTTTCCAAAAACTTCTGTGGAGACAGGGAGAGGGTGGGTTTAAGTATCAGGCTATGAAAGCTTAAAATACAGTTTTGCAATCTGGAGCTTCTAAACGGCCAGAATTCTCGAGTCCTTCATTTACGTTTCAAATTATATTTTGCATCCGTTTACAGCTAAATCCAGAGTTGTTTGAGCAAGTACTGCACAGCTCCGGCATGGAGCAAATGAATATGTTCACGAATATCTAAACAACATTCTTTATGATGCATAATTGTTTTATTTAATCTAATTGTGTACCGAGTGCACAGAAAAAAATCTGTTTAATCACATGAGCTGCTTGATTAAACCGGAGAGACTCTGCGCATGTCTGTGAGTTTGCTGCAAATCTTAGTTGCGGCCAGTAGTAGTCATTGACCTGTACAGCAGTGAAGTTCCTGGGTCAGAGAGATGGAGTCATTAGACAATAATTATTCCGCTTGTGTTGGATGGTGTCAGGGAGATATAATAAGAGTGGGAACCGGCTGCTATGTCATTTCCAGGGGTGGGAAAGGGATTGCAAAATAAAATCTCTGAGACATTTTCAATGATCACTGAGAGTGAGGCCGATTACTCTAAGACATTCCACGTGGATTGTTAAGGAAAGTTTGTATTTGACGAACATGACTGACTTTCTTTACCAGACCCAGTCTGATCGCAATGGAGATGATACTGAATTTGAGCGACTAGATTTTGTAAAGGTGTTGAGTGTGATTGACGGAAATTCCTCAGCTGGCTGAGCATGAGTGAGGAAAAACCTAAAGGTCACTTCCTCTATCCAGGGATTTGGCAATAATTGTTGGGCCTTACTGTCGCCAGAACACTTGGAGAAGTGGCGTCTCTCTGTGCTGAGCGTTATCTGTGATTTCTGCTCCAACGTGATTGGCTGGTTAGTAAATTAACCACTCATTTAAGGAACAACAAAGATACAAGATGTCTCGAAAATAAGATTGCAAGATAAGATTATGGGTGAAGGACGTTTGCTAAAATCATGACCTGTTTAAGGTTTGGTAGTTGATGTAAGTCTAGACGTAGAGATACGGGGAAGGTCTTGACGAGTTGTTCATCCTCATTGGCAATGTGGATGTCATTAGGAAGTTGCTTCCACATGACCTCCTTCGTGTTGAGTAGTGGTACATGCTTTCGCTGTTAAATACCATTGATGTGGAGTTATCAATGTAAAATGCAATTTACAAATGATATATATATATCGCCAGATCGTTGCCAGTGAGGTAAAAACCTGCAAACTGTAGGATAATATAATTCAAATGGCTAGTCAGGCAAAAAAAAGTGACAAATACAACTCAATCTGGAGAAGTGTGAAGTAACGTTTTTGGCAAGGAAATGCAGATGTGCAAGAATAAGCTAGCACAGTAATGTGGGGCGCTGCAATTTTTTTTAGGGTGCAGGCAGACTGCAACGTCAAGAGAAAGTGTGTGAGCGAGAGAGAGAAACGATAGAGGGCAAAGTCAGGCTCAAAGACTGAGAGACAACGTCAGACCTGTTTACATAGAGATAGAGGGAGAACAGGAAAAGATAATGTCAGAGAGAAACACAGTGAGAGGATGGTGGGAAGAGATCGACAGCGTGCCAAACAATTAGCTTTACAAATTGGAACAGGGTGTGAGAAAGAAGTGAAGGCAGAGAAAAAGATAGAGAGAGGCAGAGACGAAGAGACACAGATAAGAGGAAAAATGAGACAAATTCGAGGCAAGGAAATACGTGGAAAGACAAGTATTAAAGAGGCTAAGTTCACCATTTCAGTTGTTTACAGCTCTGCCTCACCCTCGCTCTCTTCAGTTGGAGACATATTATGCTTCAGAGGCTTCAGAATGGCTGCTTTCATGGAGTTAAGCGATCAAATATGCGATTCAGATCTACGCACTACCCAGAATCTTTCAGACACTGAGACAGAAACTCATAGATGCTCACCTCTGGTCAATCCGCACAGTAAGAGGCAAAATTGCTGCAAGAGCCAGGTTAAGGTACTCTGCCCTGGTCAGTCATTCAGAGCCCCTCTCCACCAAATTACAGGTCATCCAATCAGCTGCCAGCGCCTTCCCATGTCTGTCTGGGATTGTCGTGATTGAGAAAGGAAGAACATAATAAGGGCTTAACCTGGGCTTCTCTGTCTACCTTATAAATACCTAAACCTCGACTGCTTACTGACTTCGAATGCACACAAATACCAACCTGAAGTCTCAAACGTTTTGCAGATAAAACACATATTTTGCACAAATCAACAAAAACTTTCATATAAATGAAAACGTGTGGTACATATCTTGGAGGTACACACACGTTGATACTCAGGGAATGGTGATACATCTGCAAGTCAGGATGCTGAGTAGTTTGGATAGAAACTTGCAACAGATGGGTTTCGCATGTAACTACTGCCGTGTCCCTCTACATGATGGTACTCATGTTTTCGTAATTTGGTGCAAAAGGAGCCATGTTGAGTTGTTGCATTGCATCTTGTGCATGGTACGTACAACCGCTACTGAGCATTGATGCTGGACAGACAGCATGTTCTTCCTTTCGTTCTCTGTTTCATCCAATGGTTTTTGGTCGATGGTGGAAATCAGAAATACAACTTACTCAGTAATGGTAACCATGCAATTGTCACAAATTATGGCTCAATGCATCCAGTTACTCATTGACATATTTGTGACTCCTGTTACATGTTAACCCAGACTCATACTGGGGTTTTATAGGTTGCATGAAGAGCCGTATCCAGTAGCAAAGCAAAACTTTCAGTGATAGAAGTAAGAATAGGCCCAGAATGCTGACCATTCCTCCGACGTCACATCCAACGACATCACATCAACATCAGAAAAGGCAAGTGCAAAAAAAAGTCTGAATCAGGTTCAAAAATAAACAAAGTCATTTTTCCTCGTGCTACTTCTGGACAGGAATGCATAGAATCATAAAATCGGCTGCGTATGTGTTGTGACTCTTCAATTTATAAGAATTACAAGTGACATTTCCATTTGCATCACGACATCTCCTGTCCCCTGCTCCCTGCCTTACACACATGAGGAAAATTATACCAGCACCAGTCACCTCCCGCTCCCAAGCGCACACACACGCACTTAACTGCTGGCTTACCCAACTGCATTTACAGCTGTCTTTAGTTGAGATTGAACGTCATCGGTTTGAAATGTTAATTCTGTTTGATTATAGCTATTCGCTCAGACCTGCTGAGTATATCCAGCCATGTGTATAGGCACTCACATGCAGTATTCGCTGAGGAGATTTCTGATATATGCCATTCTGCAAGACATCTCTTTGAAAAGCAGAGAAACTGGGAAATGTAATGCAGGTAAACAAGGAATCCGTGTGATTATGCACATCAAAGTGCTTACGTTTATGTGCAGAGCAGTTCGCTGCACTTCGATATTCTAACCCAGTTCAGGGGGAAAACAAGCTTTGAATTACATATTTTCAGCTTTTTCTGGAAAAGTATGTTTGCAGCTCTTTCTAAAAATCATATCGCCATTGAAACGTTTTGTCGAATAACTGCAACTTATCTGGCTGGTTTCACATCTTTTAACATATTTACTGTTGATTACTTGTCCATAGGCATTTTATCCTCAGACCAATCTGATTCAATAAACTTATGTCTGGTCGCTTCTCAATATCATATGCTCCAGCGAAAAAAATGGCAACGTACCACTCTTCCTTTTTAACTCAAACCTTCTATACCCTGCAACATCCTGGTTACTCTCTTCTGAACTCTCTCCAAGTCCCTAAAATAGAGAAAGCAGAATAACTGAAGAGGTATCACATTCAGCGATATAGGGGACTGAAAGACACAAGTCACCGTAGAAATATGCCCATGACATAAAGTTGACTGAGAAACACATATAACTCCCTTCAGAAAAATTGGGGACATACAGAGAGAGTTGGGGAGGTGGGGGGAGCGTGGGTGCTGACAGGCGTAGAACGACACAGGATTAAGTTAGTTCAGTTGACTATTAGATTTTGAAACAGACGAAAATTTATTCACAAAACTACACAATGAAACACAAAGAACAGAATAAATTATCCTTACAAATTTTATACTATTTAACTTAACTTAATTATGCTGAAGCAAATATACACTACAGTCCCAAGAGGTAAACACCCTTTGAAAAGCAGTATAAATGGAACACATGTTTAAAAGTTGAGATTGGAGGACAGAAAGAGAACCAGAGAGCTTCCACACAACTCCCTGTTGAGCTTCCAACCGGTTCAAGACTGAACTAAAACTTCTCAGCTCAGTTACCTTGACAGTCGACCACTCCTTTTTTTACACAGGTTACGTTTAAAACTTCACAACTTTGGCCTGGAGTCTCATTTGTTTGAATAAAGCCTCTCAATATTGTTGTATCTCTGTACGACAGATCGATCAGAGCCTGGACCGGTTAACTGCCCCTCTTGAGAACGTCAACGACAGTCTTCTAGAGCCAAGGAGCATCTTTTAGTCAAAAAAGACTATCTTTTGACACATTATAAAGCTATATCAGTGGGATGGAGAGGGATGGCTAAGGGACACCAGTCAGTGTATAGATATCTGTCTGAGACGAGGGCGAATGAGGGACACGGGTCATTTTCCAGATATCTCCCTCAAAGAGAGGGCACTTACAGAAACCAGTCTGTGCTCAGATTTCTGCTTGAGAGAGAGGAGACTGCCTGATAGCAGTCAATGTGCAATTATCTACCAAGATAGAGGCAGATGTGTGCTTGTATCGATCGCAGCCCGAGCGAGAGGTGGGATTGATTGGCTGCAGTCAGTATGCAGATTTCTCCTTGAGAGACAGAGGGGACCGAGAGATTCCAGTCACTGCAAAGAATTGTGCCTGACATTGAGTAAGTCAAACACGAAACCATCTGAAACAGTTCCCTAAGAGTAATGGCACTTAATAATTGCAGACAGTGTACAGATGTCTTCTGAGAGAGAGGGCTAACTGAGTGATACCAAACATCGTTAGATATCTGTCTGAGAGTTCATGGACAGGTGTCTCTCTGATCGAGAGTGAGTGGATGGAGAGTAACGATCTACTGATGTTTCCTTCAGGGTGGGTGTGCAGGTGAGTGTGAACTGATACACCAGTGTTGATCGAATATTTCTAAAGCACAGGATGATTGAGAGACACTATCCGTGTTCAAGCATTCAACTTATATTGTCACAAAGTCACGGAGATATACAGCATGGAAACAGACCCTTCATTCCAAACAGTCCATGCCGTCCAGATATCTCGGTCCACCTGCCAGCATCCGGCCTATATCCCTCCAAACCCTTCCCATTCATATACCCTTCCAAATGCCTCTTAAATGTTGCAATTGTACCAGCCTCCACCACATCCTCTGGCACCTCATTCCATAAATGTACCACCCTCTGCGTAAAAAACATTGCCCATTACGTCTCTTTTGTATCTTTCCCCTCTCACCCTAAACCCAGGCACGCTAGTTCTGGACTCCCCAACCCCAGGGAAAAGACTTTGTCTATTTATCCTATCCATGTCCCTCATAATTTTGTAAACCTCGATAAGGTCACCCCTCAGCCTCCGACGCTTCAGGAAAAACAACTCCAGCCTGCTCAGCATCTCCATGTAGCTCAGATCCTCCAACTCTGGCAACATCCTTTTAAATCTCTTCTGAACCCTTTCAAGTTTCACAACATCTTTCCGATAGGAAGGAGACCAGAATTGCACGCAATATTCGAACAGTGACCTAACCAATGTCCTGTACAGCCGCAACATGACCTCTCAACTCCTGTACTCAATACTCTGACCAATAAAGGAAAGCATACCCAACGCCTTCTTCACTATCCTATCTAATCCACTTTCAAGGAGCTTTGAACCTGCACTCCAGGATCTCTTTTTTCAGCAACACTCCCTAGGACCTTATCATTCGGAGTATAAGTCCTGCTAAGTTTTGCTTTCCCAAAATGCAGCACCTCGCATTTATCTGAATTAAACTCCATCTGCCACTTCCCAGCCCATTGGCCCATCTGATCTCGATCCTGTTGTAATCTGAGGTAACCCTCTTCCCTGTCCACTACACCTACAATTTTGGTGTCATCTGCAAACTTACCAACTGTATTTTTTATGCTCGCATCCAAATCATTTATGTAAATGACAAAAAGTAGAGAATCCAGCACCGATCCTTGTGGCACTCCACTAGTCACAGACCTCCAGACTGAAAAACAATCCTCCACCACCACACTCTGTCTTCTCAGTTTGAGCCAGTTCTGTATCCAATTGGCTAGTTCCCCCCTGTATTCTATGATATGTAACCTTGCTAATCAGTCTCCCATGGGCAACCTTGTAAAATGCCTTACTGAAGTCCATATAGATTACATCTATTGCTCTGCCCTCTTCAATCTTCTATGTTACTTATTCAAAAAGTGAGATAAATATCACTCACGCACAAAGCCATGTTGACTATCCCTAATCAGTCCTTCCCTTTCTAAATACATGTCCATCGTGTCCCTCAGGATTCCTTCCAAGAACTTGCCCACGACTGAGTTCAGGCTCACCGGTCTATAGTTCCCTGGCTTGTCCTTACCGTCCTTCTTAAACAGTCGCACAGTTTCTCCTGTCAGGCACGGTGCACAATTCATCCCTTTCCTGTCGCTTCTTTTCAGAGTGGCATGATTATTCTGCACTATCTTCAACCTATTTTGAAAGACTCACACATATCAAATGTTATCTTCCATTCAAATAGCTGCCGCCAGTCCACATTTCCCAGCTCCTGCTGAGTTTTGTTTTAATTGGGCTTGCCCCAGTTTAGTTGTCTTCCGGTAGGACCACTCCCATATTTGTCTCCAAATACTCTGTAACTTACCGAACTGTGGTCACTATTCAAATAGAAATACCCACTACAAATTCTACCACTTTCCATTTCCAAAATGTCGTCTTCCCGAGATGGAGTATTGACATACTAATCGAGAAAACTTTCCTGGATGCTTCCTCAAACTTCTGACCCATCCAGACCTCTGACATTAATTGTATCTCAGTCAACCTTCGAAAAATAAAATCTGGCGTCAACACCACCCGATTGGCTCTACATTTTTTTCCATAATCGGTTTACCTAATTGTTCTTCTACATCACTGTCACTCTTGGTGGAACTGTACAATAGCTCCAACAATGTGACTGCTCACTTCTTATTTCTCAGCACTACCCATAATGCCTCACTGCTCAAGACCTCCATATTGTCCTCCTTTATCATCCCTGACCAGCAATCCAACTCCTCCCTCCCATTAATTTCCCTCCCTGTCGTGTCTGAAGTAACTTTATCCTGGAGCACTCAGTTGCCAATCATGCCCTTCCCTCAATCAAGTCACTGATCGCAATAATGTCATACTCCCAGGCACCAATGTAAACCCTTGGTTCGTCTGCCTGACCCACTATACTCCTTGCATGAAATAATTTGCACTTCAGACCAACAATTCCATTGCGTTCATCTGTTGCTTGCCTATTTTTCTTCTTGGTAATGCTAACTTCGAGATCCTGTTTCATACAGTCTCGAGCATCCACATCACACTGTACACTAGTTTTCCCTTCTGGTTCCCCGCACTCTGGCAGGTCAGTATAAACCCACCCAACAGCAGTAGCATAAACACCCCCAAGGACATTAGTTCCAGTCTGTTCAGATGTAGACCATCCAATTTGTAATAGTTCCAGCTTCCCATGAAGCGGTTCCAAAGACCACAAATCTTTACACCTCCCCCTACAACATCCCTCAAGCTCCCTGTTCATCATGCATATTCTTTCATTTCTACACTGGGCAGCACGTGCACTGGTAGAATTACTGAGATCACTGCCTTTGATGTCCTGCTCTTTCATTTCTCTTCTAGCTCCCTGAATTTTGCTTTCAGGGCCTCGATTTATTACTTATATCATTGGTACTTAAATGCACCACGAGAAGTGGCTCTTCACCCACCCCTTTTAGAATGCTCTGCAGCCGATCGGTGACCTCCCTGACTAGAGCACCTGGGAGGCAACATACCATCAGGGAATCTCGTTTTCGACCACAGAACCGCCTATCTGCTCACATTACAATGGAAACCCTATTGCTGTCACCCTACGAAATTTTACCCCACCATTCTGAGCAGCAGAGCCCGTCACCTATGAGCATGATGCATGGACGCCTTTTGCCCTCCGAACTTATGATGTTATCTTTCCATTAGCATTCAAATTAAGATCCTTAGCCTGAACGAAGCCTATTTATTTCAAGTCCCTTTTTGCTGTCAGCTTATTCTTTTCGGCAATACATCAGATATCTTGCAAGTACTGACCCTATCGCCCTGTGCCTCCTACAAGTGAAAGTACCCAGGGGAGACATATAGAGGAGTAGGATATCCTGACAAGTGAAAAGGATATATCAGTAAATCGCGTCGTCAGGGAGTATTGAACTGGTTTCCTATGTTTCACGTCCATCCATAGCACCATGGTTTCTTGCCTTTCTCACTGTCTCTCTGCAATTGTCGTGAACGTTTCACCAGGTGTTTAAATTTTCAAACAGTCCAGTTATACGTTAACGTTAATAATTTTTAATCTGTTACTGAAATCCTCTACTCTGACGAATATCCCTTCTTGATCAGTACAAAAATGTGATCTCTGCTTTATGTCAACCTGGATTTGAAAGATTGGCTCACGAAAATGATCTTTGTTTTCAAATTTTTGAAAACTTTTGACTGTCGGAGGGACAACGTCTGAATTCCAATGCACCAAACAGTAAGGCCAAATGGGTTTCTCCATTATTATCAGGTCCACAAGAGTTTGATTATTGGGGTGCACCATAACGGATTGTGATGAGCAGACATTCCTGCACCCATACAGTGGTGACACGGTGGAATTCTGTGCCACAGAAAGTGATTCAGAGAAAAAATATTCAATGTTATCGCGAATACGTTCGATGAGGGTTAAAAGGATCAAAGGAAATGGGGGAGAAAAAGGTGATAGCGAACTAATTTAGATGATCAAGCATTATGCTATTAATGTCAGACCAGGCTGGGAGGGCCAAAAAGGTTATTCGTGTGTCGATTTTCGAGTTTTTTTGAAGCATCCAAATGAATGGTGAATCTCAGATAGGAGCGACTGGAGTAAGTCGATTGGTATCATTAACGATGTGCTTTCTCTGGGTGGCCCTGTTTCCTCTCACAGACCAAAGATGTGCAGATTAGGTGAATTGGCCTTGCGCAATTGCCCATAATTTTCAGGGATGAGTAGGTTATGTGCATGAATCAGGGGAAATATAGATTTGGGGAATGTGTCTGGAGGGGTGACTCTTTGAAAGATTGGTGTGGACTTGTTCGAACAAATGGCCTGTTTGCACGCGATCGACATTCTGTAATTCGATGAAATTTAACAGTCAATTTAACATAAATGTCAAGTTCATTACGCACAAATATGCTAATACACGTTTCTTCCATAATCCCGCATTATCCTGTGAGCTCTGTCGCCTGGATGGATGCGTTATACTGCAGAGGGACTCCAATATCAGTTACCACACTGATTGCAATTGGCAAGACTATCTCACTTTCTCGATCTCACCACTCACCTGAGGCGCGTTGAGCCACAGGTTAAATGGATCGCCAGCTGGCCTTCTCAAATGAGAAAAAAGCCATATAGTCATCGTCCACCATGGCAACAGTGTGCGCCTGATTGAATTGAATAAAACTGATGAAATGGAACAGACATTGTTGACAGGAGAAAGTGAGGTCTGCAGATGCTGGAGATCAGAGCTGGAAATGTGTTGCTGGAAAAGCGCAGCAGGTCAGGCAGAATCCAGGGAACAGGAGAATCGACGTTAGAAGGGCTTATGCCCGAAACGTCGATTCTCCTGTTCCCTGGATGCTGCCTGACCTGCTGCGCTTTTGCAGCAACACATTTCCAGACATTGTTGACACTCAGGTGGAAAATCCGACCGAGCATGGCAGCCATGACAATTCACTGCCCCAAAGTTCCTTCACTTATCCACGAGTTCAATCTGAATCTGCGAGTGATGAAAGTGAGACATTTACCAAGACTCCAACTGTTCAGCAAATTCTAATCTCAACTGTGAGCAAATCCAATTCACTCCAGACAAAAGGGAAAAAAGTGTGACAGAAGCATAGCATCAATTGTTAAAGGTGTAGTTTCTCTAGTCTGCAGCGCATGACAGGCATGTCAAATTCTTGGGGAAGATGTAGTATTAATGCATTAATTCTAACAGTGTGCTTATCTTCAATTGCAGGTAAACACAGGTGGTGATCCTATATGATATGAATTGCCTGCACAAGTAATGGTTTAGCGTAAAGTCCGTCCAGCAATTGGCGCTTCAATAAATTCAGACTTTTATGTTGACAAATATTATGAATATATAATAAATTGAAGTAATTATGACATTGACACTTGATGAGGTACAGAGGTCAAAAGCAGGAGAGACTCAACGTATGTATGGACAAATAGACCAGGAAAAGGAAGCATAGGCCCAGAGAATTTGTGGACAAAAGTGAAGCAAAACAGAAAGAACACGTATTTGATTGAAAGTGAATTCAATCAGAGCAAAATGCGATGAGAAAGTGAAAAAAAGGAAGTCTCCGATATGCCATGAAAGAATGAGTTCATGTGTGTCTAGGTAGAAATGTGTCTGGATGAAGTGAGATAACGAATTTAAAAATGAGAGCCCAGTAAAAAAAAACACACGTTGGGTTGAAGCTCTGGATAGAGTCATTAAAGAAAGAAAGATCAAGAGATGGAGAACTGCAACATTGAATGAGAAAAGTGGTCCTGTGGTTTTTAGAAGAAGCTTGTGTAAACAGGATTAGATCACGAAGATTCGGAGGGCTGTAAGTACTCGAGGGCGTTGCAGGAGTGGTAACAGTTTTGGGAGATGTGGAAGCTTAGAGAACAGGAATACCCGAAGTGGCTGATGAAGGTTACGGTGATTGCGCCTGTGGACATATTAAAAGGGGTTTTCAGAGATATGGAGTGCTTCTGGACAGACAGATGCAGAAGTAAGAGTCTTCATATGCACTGGCAAAAGTTATGGATTTACAGAGAGCTGTACAATTAGAGTAATTTGCACTGACATGGTCAGCTAGAGGAGCTGGATCATGTCATCATGACAAAGTGATTGTTACAAGCACTGGAAGAATTTATAGGCATAATTCATGCTGTTCAGACTGGAGTATTCCTTGTAAAATGCAGCATTGTATTTTTAGAGATAAGACACGTTTTGCAGTCGGGAGACAGAACTAGGAATACTGTAGCAATTGGATCAGTGGCAGTCTCCTGGAGGATGCTGGCGTTGTTGTTAGTTATGGAAACACTTTATGGAGTTAGAGAGATGGAAGATACATGCAGAAAAAAGAGATTGCATGATTTCGAACGGGTTACAGATACGGGTATGATTTGGCTGTAAAATGAATCTGAAGAGACTGAGTGAAAAGACATAGGGAATGATGGATCGGCTGGACGGAATTTCAGTTATAGAGGAACCTGAAAACTTAACAAAAACATTAAATATTGTAGAGAATGTAGGAGGAAACAGAGATGGGGCATTTATGACAGTTGATTGCAGAGTTCATGGTACTTTTGCTGAATGAGTTTATTTTCAAGTTTCGGGGGTACATTTTTCAAGGTGAGAGGGGACAGATTTGAATAAGACTTAAGAGTCTTTTTTGTTACCTCGGTGGTTCGCGTATAGAATGACCTCCTGAGGACATGGCAAATGTGAGGACAATTACAACGTTTCAAAGACATTTGGAGAGATACAATAGAAAAGATAGGGACAGAAAAGGGACAGGTGGGAGAACGATGGCTCTTGTTTAGTTTGGGAATATTTTTGGTGTGGACTGTTTGGAACGAAGGGTTTCCTTCCATCTGATATGTTTCGATGACTCTCTGACACCACTATAGAAGATACCTCACAGTGTGGCAGGGCTGTGGGATCTTGAATTTGACAGAGAGAAACGGAGGCTTCTCACGGACGATTCAAACATGGATGTAACAGTAATGGCTTGGGATTTGCTAGGATTGTAGGATGATGAAACTGCAGAGTTACTGACATTGCAAGGAGACTGAGGAGAAAACGTACAGTGGGAAAATTATAGCTGTCGGTGTAAGTTGAGCGGGGACATCGTATTGAAGACATTTGCAGAGATGGTGGTCCTGGATCGGCTGTAACAGGTAACAGGTTTGTTAGCGGCTTCCAAGTAAAGATGGTTCGAAGGATTCAGTGTGCTTTAGAAACGTAGATGTTCATACACTAGGAGGCATTGGCGTGTCTGGAGGATGGAACTGAGAATGAAATTGCAGGAAGGGTTTTGGGAGTATAAGGAGATCGGGAGGATTGTAGCAGCTGGAGGATGGTCGATAGCTTGATCGGCGTGAAAAAATAAACTGGAGGAATGTAATGGAAATATGAGGAGGGTCGAAAAATGCGTTTTTAAAGATGTGTACTGTTGCAGAGAGATTCAAACAACAGAAGTGCTGCAGAAATGTTTTCATTTAGTTCATTTATGTATTTATTTTTTTGATTTATTGATGGGAGTGTAATCCACGTTTTAGATACAATGGTTCTTATAGGGTTAAGCATAGAGCAGAAATAGCAAGAGTCAAAGTGGCCTGAAGAAATGGAAAGGACAATCGGAGTTGTAGCAGAATTAGCGATAATGCAGTTGGGTAGGGAGAAGCCGTGGAAAATCGAAAAGAACTGCCAAGATTAACAGAAATAATTCAGTTTAATGAGAAACAGAAACCTGATAGTTTTCAAGAAGTGGAGGATTAGCGTTGCACGTTGGGAAATGTGTGAACTCATGAAAAGGAAGGTGAACACTGACGACTGACAACTTTTACTGACTAGTATAACATTCACAAAATATGGAAAGAGTGCTGACAAACAGAAGTGCAATGTAAAAGTCGAGTCTCCACACAGCACTGGAATGCTTGAAGTAGTCAGGCTGACACAGGAACGGACCTGAGTGACGTGGTAAGGTTGACAAGCGCAACGTTGACCAGCTTACGTTTACCTTGGCACTAGTGTGAATTGCCCGTAAATGCGTCATCCTGATCCGATTGACGGGGTGGATCATGGAATGAACAAGTAGCCCTCAATCCAAGTGTGCGTGTTCGTCAGACCTTGTTCTGAGAATGCGGCTGTTCCATCTTCTCCTCTGTTCAAGAACTAACTATCTCACGCAAGCACCTCAACTGGGCTTTTCCACGTTGGATCATCGCATCGCTTCACACTGAAATTTCACGACCTGACTTGGGAAGAGCAAAAGGAAAAGCCGCACGATTAGCTATAATTAGCCTGACTGGCAAGAGTTAAAGGGGGAGTGCTCAGGAAAAGGTGTTAAAGTTCCCAGGACAAATAACCGGAGATATAGTGTATGAAAAAAAAAGTCATGTTCCTTGGATATAAGGGGAAATCTGAGAGGTTATGCCTATAAACGAGTAAATTAGTTGGTAACACAGATTGAAATTGGCCGGTTTGATGTTGTGTGTATAACAGAGATGTGGCTGCAGGGGAATCAAACTGGGGACGAAATGTCAATGGATACATGTCAATATTAAGAAGACAAGCAGAGGGAACGGGTTGCCATGTAAGAAATGGAATCACGTCAATAGCAAGACGCCTTGAAGAGTCAGAATGCGTAGAATATGTGTGGGTTCAATTGAGAAACCGAAAAGGAGAAAAGACCGTGATGTGATTTATGCACAGACATCCCGGCAATAGTGATGATCGAGGGAAGAAAATAAATCAGGACAAATAAAAGGCATGGGAAAAACTGTGCGACGACAACAATAATGCGGGTGTTTCATGTGCATGTGGGCTAGGAAAATCAATTGGGTAGCAGATCTCAAGTCAAAATGCATTTGGATGCATATATGAATAGGAAGGGTTTGGAGTGTTATGGGCTGGGTGCTGGCAGGTGGAACTAGATTGGTTTTTGATATGTAGTCGGCATGGACGGGTTGGACGGAACGGCATGCACCATAGTTTCTTCCATAAAAATAAATATGTTTATCTCCCGAGCAGATGTGAGGAGCCGAAAATCGATCCAGTGGAGTTGGATAAGGGACAATCGACACTGCTTCATTTTCTCTCCTGCAGCAGACATGGTGACTGTTCTCCTGCTCTGTTTACATCTGATCAATCGAAGGTCTCTTCTGGTGCCTTGCTCAGATTGGACATGCATGATGCGTCTTGTTAATTTCAGCTCTCAATTTCAGTTCAACACGGAAACTTTTCAATATCCATTGCTTCAAAAGAACAACTGATTAAGATGATTCTACATAATGGTATCGATGCAATTGAGCAGATGTGATCCCTCTGAATTGCAGAGTCTGAGTAAGGAGGTAAATGGTGTCATGGTCCGCAATATATATATATATATATATATGTCCATCCAGGTCTCTCTATGTGTCATCGAGCCACTATTCTGCTGTTCTTTGGTGTGGGTGGACATTTACTGCATTCCTGCCACTGTCACTGTGTTTTTTATTGCCTCTATAGTGTTTGGTATCCAACAGCCGCTGTCGAAGTTTCTCCAATTTGGTAACTTTTTTATATAAAGTATTTCCAACTGTTAACATCTCTTGTGAGACATGTCGTCCTCCAAGCTATCATTTGTAAACTTTGATCCACAAACTCTCGCAGTTTCAGTGCTACTGTCGTTTGTTTTGTTAGCATGTTTGTTGGATATCTTATGTAAAAATAGCTTCCAGTGGGTTTCTCAGCTTCTGTCTGAATCTCGGAAGAGATGACACACAGACAATGTTGCTTGTGCAACAATTCGAATTCCGCAGCATGTATGCAACATTTTAAATGTATGTTCACCATCACTATCTAAAGGTGCATCAACATTCAAGTAATATAAAATATACCACAGCCACATAAATATGAAGCTGGCAGATATGGCGAATTGTAAAACCACACACTGTCTTCTACTCTCCATTTCTGGATCGATTGAAATATCTCCTTTATTCTTACCCTTCAGTCCCTTATGGACACGGCTGGCGACTATAATGTGTTTCACTGTCAGAGCATTGCGGAACAGAGTTAACCCAACTGGAAGTATTGGGGTCAGGATCTTCTCAAAGTTGTTAAATCCTCTCCACACAGGGTCCTCATAATATGCATCACTATTTGAACAGTACCATGGTACATTGTTAATGATCTTAGATGGTTCAAATCTAAAGTAGATAGGAATATTTTTTAAACACAGCAGACTGCTAGTCGTTGCCAAAACCACAGTTGCAGTATTCTCAGTACAGTATTTGGCTTTGAGCTTATTTCAACAAATGGTGACATAGCGATCGAAGGTGAAAGCAGTGGTGAGCCATACAGAACTGTCTATGACTATGCGGCGCAGTGCATATCGAACACTACACACGCGAGTTATGTCAAGGAACAATGGTGGGAAGTAATCATTCTTGATTTTGCTCAGTATGATCTCAATGATAACGACCAGAAGATCTACTGTTGCCATAGCCAGAAGGTAGCGAGTGCTGCAGGCCGATATTCCACACTTTTCCCGAGTCAGGATTGTAATTATCACTAAATGGATTGGAAGAGACAGAACGACAGACAAACATAAAATAATTGAAAACATAAGCATCCATCATTCTGAGTCTTTGAGGTAAAGGTTATATTTTAGCACCACCAAGTATCTGTGTGGAGTGTTGTTAGAAGAGCAATAATCTCAACAGACATGCTGTGACAAACAGTGTTTCTTCCGGTTTAACGCAAATGGGACATGAACATGGAGCACGTTGTTGAAAAGAGGTAAGAATGCAGGTAAAAGTTTGAACGAGAAACAAAATCGCAGCTGGTTTATCAACCTTCCAGTGCATTCAGATAATTTCCTGTCTATTTATGCCAATTATTAAACAGAGCCAATTCCGAGAAAAGAAGAGTCCTCTGTCTTCGCTGAGAACAACTCCCACAAATTCTACATACTCATTATGCTTTGAACATTCCCTGTGAATTGGCTGTCATGGAGTGCCATGATTTAAAGAATAGTCATCTGACACTGTGGAAACATAACCAAAATATATTGGACAACGTCTGCTGGACAATAAAATAACAGTGTTTGTATCAATAATGGTAATAATATACTTACGTAATACTCTGGACACAGTCGATGATAAGGGATTCAGGCCCGAATAATTCTCGAGAAATTGGGAAGGTGCCTCTAATAGCTGTAGGAATCTGACACGACACAGAACATAGGACATAGAACGGTACAGTATCGTACAGGGCATTCCGTCTCGACGTTGTACCAACGTTTTATCGTACTCTTCGTTCAAACTAACCTATACACCTGCATTTTATCGTCAACCATGTGCTTACCCAAGAGTAGCTTAAATATTCCGAATGTATCTGAAACTATCGCCGGCAGTACATTCCACACGCCAAACACTCACTATGTAAAGAAGCACCTTCTGAAATCTCGACAAAACATTCTCCCAATCCCGTTAAAATTATGACCCCTCGTGATAGCGATTTCTGTCCTGTGAAAAAATGTCTGGCTCTCCGCTCGATCAATTCGTCTCTTCATCATGTACATCTCGATCAGGTCATCCCAAAAACTTCGTCACTCCATTCAGAAAATTCCTATTACCCTGAAACTACCTTTAGAATGCATATCTTTCAGTCCTCGCAGAATCTAGATAAATCTCCTCTGTACTCTTTCTAAAGATTCCAAATCATTCCTATAATAAATCAATGAGAACTGAACATAATTTTCCAAGTGTGATCTCACGAAGCCTTGACAGAACTGCAGGCTAACGTCGGGATTCTGATACTCAATCCCTTGCAAATGAAAGACAACACACCACACGCCTTATGACAAATCTATCAACTTGAATGACAAATTTAAAACGAAGAAATTAATCCAATTTGGAAACATTGCAGGTGCATCATTCAGATAAGAGAATGATCAAGGATAACCCAGAGAAATCTTTTCAAATTGTGTAGGAATTTTGAAGCTGGGCTTGTACAGCATCTGTACATGTGTGATCTTTTGAAATACTAGTGTCCACGATAGTAGGTAATTTTTTTTTCGAAACAATTCAAAACAGAATGCCATTTACTCTAAGGTTGTGTAACTATCACTTGAAGTGGAGGAGATGAGAGTATTTTATGAGAAGACAAATAAAACCTGAGAGATTCTGGATGTTGTAAATAAAAAAAAAATCAACAATTACTTTTGGAAAAAGCCCAGGCGGTCTGGCTGCATCTGTGTAGGACATCAGAGAAAAAAATTCAGTTTCAGTTCCCCTTCATCAGAACTGAGGAAGGCAGATGTTGGTTATGAGGGATCCCTGAATGGCAGGATACATTCAAAGGTTGGAAGAGCAGGAATGGAGATGGAGGTGAGTGGAACATGAAGACCAGTCATAGCCCAGTTCATCCAAATACGATGATTCATGTTATGAAAACTGTCACATAATGTTTGGCATGAAGAATCATGCATAATTTATTCTATAATGAGTAATTTCGTTCATGACATAATATTTACCAAGTATTTGATCATGAAATGAGATCATGCAGCATAACGTCCAAAATTCAATTCTGTTTTGAGTCAGTACAATGTAGTGCATCACATGAGTGTAAATAGATCCTGAAGGATAGTGCACTGAATACACAGTCACTTCGATCAGGAGTCACAAACCAGTCAGGAATACAGCTTCAGAGTTAATGAAGCTGTGTGGTAAACTGAAGCATTATCATTTGTGAGGCATGCTGTTCTTATACAGCTGATGATAATGCTTAAAAACTTCGGACCTTCGAGATCACAGGTTTTATTTTTCATTTTCGGTTTTGCTGTCGAATCAGTCAGGGTGTATGCTCACAAGAGGCTGGCAATGCACCTTTAACAGTGTAAAAGCAAAGGTCCTTCCACAACAACAACAACAAAAAATACGCTGTGCAAGGAACGTTTTTCTTGAAATGAACAGAATGGAAATATCAGGTGGAAAGTTTCAACACTTATAAAATGCAGTTTTCCGTTCTATGCCCTATGCACTGTATAATGTCAAAATCTTGCAGATATTAGAGACACTTTCACCCATGTCTCCAGAGCTAATTCAGACTTGAATCCTTTACTTTGACTCTGTACTAAGCATCATGTAAGTATATTCTTAAGGTTGTTGAAACACAAATACCACAACCTCAATGAACACTCAATGTAATTTCCATGCTAAAGCTTCTTGTTCATCTAAAATGCTCACAAAACAGTACCATTTAGTATAAATGTTACTCAAACACCCAATGCTGCTTTCCAGTTTTACCCACTGAAATCTTGATTTAGGCGGCATGTAAATTAATATATGCTCTTTCACCTTGTAATTTTACGAGTGTCGATTAGCTTATATCAACTCTGCTGTTTAGGACCTCCTCTCACTGTCTGGCCGTGCTTTTGTCTGAATGATCCTATTTCTCTCCTTATTTCTACATTCTAAATCTCAAGGCAACAAATACTGCAGCAACTATCTGCTTAGATGAAT